>NW_012267349.1:5433649-5566038 GCF_000151885.1 Dipodomys ordii
TTCCCTCCTCTGCTCCCAGAGAAGGAGTGAGGATGTCGGGCTTCTACTCACGCCGAGTCTTGGATCCTGGGTCGTCTCTGGTCTGCAAACTGCAGGATGAAGCTGTCTGCTCCTTGTCGGTTCTTGCTGGTGTTGAGTAGAATCCGCTCACCTGCTACATCTGGCTCCTTCGTCCCGGACTCTCAGTGCTCAGGTTTAGCCCCGGGGCGGTCTCCGCCGCGACCCTGCCGCCGCCGTCTCCACCGCGACCCTGCCGCCGCCGGCGGCGGCTGTTGCTGGCTGGTGCTCAGATGTGTATTCTTGCCTTGGCTTTCTCTCACTTGTCTAACTCTCTGTCCTGTGATGGCACACTTGGTGTGTTTCTCTGGCTTAGGACTGTTCACTGGAACTCTAAAACTGCTTTCTATGCGAGAGCTTGTTCAGCTTCCAGCTTCTCCTCCGCCATCTTGTCCCGATCTCTCAATGAGTACATTTCTTATCAAGCATTGTAGCCTCCTCCTTTGTTTCCCCTTCCCATCCCTTCCCATCCTCCCCACCCCCAGCCAGCCACCTAATCCTCCCCGCTCTCCCCCACCAAAGTTGTAAAGTTTGTTGAAAACGAACTAAAACCATTTCTTTAATGAACATCGTCTGAGTTCACTTCTTTATTTCTAAGCAGCCATAGTATATTTATGCATTTACTTCTTTTCATTGTTAAGGTGATGTTTAGAGGGGTGACAATTAAATAGGTAAGGTAATAAGTACATTTCTTGTCAAACTTGTTACCCCTTCTCTCATTTCTCTCCAACTTTCTCTTTCCCCATCCCCCCACCAAGTTGTGCTGATTATTTCCAACATATTGTCTTGTGTATATCGCTGTTGCATTGGTTCCCCTCTTGTCCTTTGTCTCACCATTCTGTTGTTCCCCTTCCCTTCTCTAATTCAGAAACCGTATATACAATACTAGGATACCAAAATCCAATACAGTGACAACAGGGGATATACCATAAGAGGAAGAACATACAAAAGAAACAAGAAATCACATAGTACATTAAAAACAACAACAACGAAACAAAACCTCTTGTGTCCTTGTCTTGGAATTCATTTTGCTTAGACACATCTTATATGGTTATATTTACATAGCTATTGAGCTGTTCTGCTCATCTGCTATGATTATCATAGATGTATATTATTTATTGCAAATAAGGAAATGTTATTGCATTGTTTGTGGGAGTGTAAATTTGTCCAACCACTCTGGAAAGCAGCATGGTTCCTCAAAAGACAACACATAGAGCTCCCCTATGACCAGCAATCCCACTTCTGGGCATTTATCCAAGGTCATATAAAGCTACCAGCACAACTATTTGTATCACAGTATTACTTACCATAGTTAAGACATGGAACCAACCCAGTTGCCCCTGAGTAGATGAATGGATCAAGAAAACGCAGTATTGATACACACGTACACACATACACACACTGGAATTCTATGCTTCCATCAGAAAGAATAACACCACCCCATTTGTAAGGAAATGAAAGGCTTGGAAAAAATCATTTTAAGTGAAGTAAGCCAAAACCAAAGAAACATAGGTCCCATGATTTCCCTTATTAGCAATAAATGGGTTCACTTCTTATCATGGTGAAAAAATGTATTTCAAAGAGGCTTGATAATCAAATCTTTCGATATAAAAGTTTAGATTGAAAAATTTAAAAATATTTAATTTAAAGAATATCTAAAATCTGCTCTAAATAATCTCTAGACAGATATTCAAATGTTTGACATATATTAATAAGATATCATCTGGAAATTTATATTTGAAGATTCATAACATAGATGCTATAAAATTTAAAATCTTTCCATTTGATAGCCAATGAAATAATTTTGTGACTTGATTTTTCTGTAAAATTCTATTTTCAGCCCCATTTTAATCCTTTATGTTGCTTTTATTGTTCATTAATGTTGAAGAAGTGCACCAAAATCTTTAGAGATGATTGTGGAATTAATGGTAAATATAATGAAAGTCTTTTAATCATCTCAATTCATATTTTTTTAAATTCAGAGTTTCTTCTAATAACTTGAATTTAGTATATTTTTTCTAAATGAAGATTATTTGGATAATTTAATTGTAATATTAAGATAGATGTAAATGTAAAATAAAGGCAGAAAAGGGGGAGGAAGTATTGAGAGAGAGATGAGCAAAGAAGAGAAACAGTGAAATAGAGACAGAGAGAGAGCAACTGATAAAACAGTTGTAAAGACCCAAAAATGTATCAGGTAGAAGGGAAACATGTGCCTCATTTAGAAAATGTATTCGTTTTTAAACAATATGAAGAAAAGAAAAATTGGGTAATGGAAATAGGTAAAATGGTAGGAAATTGAAAGTGTTCTGGTACATTTCCTTTTATTATTTCCAGGATTGAAGAGGTGAGCAGATTTGAAAACACTTGTGCAGAATGAGTGAGAAGAAAACTCAGATGAATGAGCAAGCAGCAAAGGAACTTAGCTTGTGATAGGGAGTATATTGGTAGTCCTGCTTTAAACACAGATAAAAATGGCAATTGTCTGAGGTGTCAACATATATTGCAGAAGGACACCAGAACAAGGAGGTCATCTATGTTGTCAAGAATGGTTGAATTAATGAACCAGGCAAGGGAAATAAAATACTATATGGACGCAGGTACAACTCTTGGAGAAGATGCAAGAGAGGAAAAGCCAGAAAAAACAAGTTTGGCTATAGTTCCCAGCCTTTAAATTACATGGTTGAGATCTCAGTCTATGGTAGATTTCTGGAAATGGAGTTTATTTTATAAAGTTTATTTGATGAAATTGGAAACCATCACTTAGAGCTTTTCATGAAGAACCTCGATGTTTATTTTTGCTTTGTTTTATACTTATATCATAAACCATAAACCAGTAGGCTGCTATTACATTTTTAAGCCAGTGGAGAAGCTGTATAGATTTTTAAAAAGACATGTTAATATAAACTTTAAAAAATATTTTCAAATATATTTTTGTCCTTAGAGTTTACAGATACTAAAGGGGGAAACTTTGAATTTAAAATCAAAAGGAAACTATTAGAGAGAATATTATATTTTTCTGAACCAGAAAAAGGAAGATTTTAAATGAAAGAATGAGTTCATTCTATATACCACAAAATTAAGAAAAGTAAGGAAAGAGGTGGGTGAAAGAAGGTTGAGAATGTTGAACACTGATCAAGATGCATTGTATTCATAAACTGCTTTAACAGCAGAAAAAAATAACTACCAATGTAGTGCAGAATGATAGGACAGGGTCTAAGACAATATGAGATATTTATTTATCAATTTTTATTTATTTATTGTTGGTACTAGGGCTTGAACTCAGGGCCTCACCCTCTGCTTTGGCTTTTCCCCTTAAGAATGATACTCTACACTTGAGCCACATATCTTCTTTCAGCTTTTTCCTGGAAGGAAGCATCTTAGGGACTCCTGTTCAGGTTGTTTTGGAACTATGATCTTAGTTCTCAGCCTCTTGAGTAGCTAGTATTACAGGCATGAGCCATTCTTGCCTGGCTACAGAACTGTTATTTTGGGTAATTCGTTAGTTTTTGGTTTTTGTGTAGCAGATTTAAACTGATTTTTGTTAACTCAGAACAACCCTTATTATGTCAATTTTTCTATATATCAAGAATCCAGGCATAGTTTCTTCTCTTTATCTTCTGTCTAATGGAGCAATCAAGCTATAATTAAGTTATAGACAAAGTTGAGACTAATTAGAGGCTTTACAGGTAAAGATCCATTTCCTTACATTTTGGGCAGAATTAACCTTCAGGTCATTATCTCTCCACAAAGGGCCAAGACCTTCTTTTAAGTGGTTCCATCTGATTAAGTCAGGCAAACCCAATATAATTTCCTTTTGGATTAACTGAGACATATCAACTGAATTTTCACATTAATTGTACTGTATATTCCCTTCAACTTTATTGGACATTAAAACCTAATACTGGGAATGACATCAAATCTCATTCTCAGTTACTGACATACTCATGGATGAGCAAATATACAAAAATAGACCATGAGAACAAGAATCAGGTGGTTTTGATTTTAATTCAAATGAAAATGAAAGCATTAAAATTATTTAGGAAGAAATTGATGGATGGCCTTAGTTGTATACATGTTGAAGTTGGGGTTATTGTGTAAGAGTGGCTCAGTAGGTGTTAGTGTTCCAGACCCTAAATAGCTATCTGGCATTGCAAGTAGGAGAGATAATTAAAACAATGTGATTATCCCAAGCTTGGAGCAAGAAGGGGTTGATAAGACTGAGTAAAATGAGAACTTTTGAAGCTTACTCTCACTTCTTTCCCTTGATTCTAGTACAATATTCTCATTGTACAACTTTTCACTATTGCTCTACTGAATTGCTTCATTGCTTCTTATCAGAAACTAGAACTAATGGCATGCCTCCCTGGTTCTTCCATTTCACAGCCCCTTGTAATATAAACAGAATAGCACTATTTCAGTTACTATTCTACATATCTAGCTCTTAAAATTTTGGTTTGTTTATCTGAGTATTCAAGCCAATGCAGCCATATTGTTGGGAAATCTGAGCTGTGATGATGGAAATAGAAAGTGAATTTGAAAATAAGGGAAACCATGGGATCTATGGGACACACGTTTTTTTTTTTTCTTTCTTGCTCTTGTTTCTAATGTATTTAAAGGTATTATGTGATTTTTTTTTTTGTTACTTTGTATGCTCCCTCCTCCCCCCGCCCCGTGGTAAAACCCGTTTTCACTGTATTAGATGTTGGTATAATTTGGGGAGGGGAAGGGAAAAAACAAATTGTTTAAGTAGGGATACAGGATGATCCACTGCAACAATGAGATGTACAAGACACTGTGTTGAAAAAGAACTTTACAATTTAAGCCGGGGGTGAGGGGGAGGAGGTATTGAGGTGGGGTGGGGGAAGGGGGAAGTGTAGTGGAGGAGGTGGGAAGGAAGGGATGGTAGGGAAAAAACAAAGGAGGAGGCAACAATACTTGATAAGAGTTGTACTCATTTCCTTGCTCATGTAACTGTAACCCATCTGTACAGTATTTTCACAATAAAAAAAATTTTTCTTTTTTTGGGTCCGGTCTTGGGGCCTGAACTCTGGGCCTGGGCGCTGTCCCTCAGCGCTTCAGCTCAAGGCTAGCGCTCTACCACTTGCGCCACAGCGCCACTTCCGGCTTTTTTCTTTTTGCGTATGTGGTGCTGAGAAATCGAACCCAGGGCCTCATGCATGCAAGGCAAGCGCTCTACCACTGAGCCACCTTCCCAGCCCAAAAAAAAAATTTTTTTTTTAAAGAAAGTGAATTTGATCAGTACATTTTAATTGGACTTCTTCCTTTCACTGGAAGCTTTTTCTTTCAGGTTATATTGAAGAAGAGTGTAACATTCCCTGCCCGTTTGACTGCAAGTTAAGTGACTGGTCTAGCTGGGGTCCTTGCAGTTCATCTTGTGGGATTGGAGTGAGAATTCGATCCAAGTGGCTAAAAGAAAAACCTTACAACAGAGGTCGACCCTGTCCCAAACTGGATCTCAAGAATCAGGTAAAGTGCATGAAATAATAAATAAAACCTAAAACTACCGTAATTGTGATTTCCATTTGAATATGAAGTTTCATTCTTATTACAAGTAGTTTTCAAGATTTGAAGAAGCTTAACCAGGGCAAATACTAAGATGACAGAATTTGCAGTAGCTTTGCCCATGCCTAGGTAATGAATTTAACTGGTGTCCTTAACAATAAATGAATTTACAAAACTATATGCAGTGGATTTTAAAATAATCTACAAAAATGCACTTGTATTTTAGTATAAATAATAAAATTTTTATGAGAAAATATTTAGTGATTTTATCTATAAGTTCCAAAAATGGTGTATTTTACCTATTTATTCTCATCATTTTTATTATCAATCTTGCCAGTTCTTTGGTGTCTTTATAAGTTTCCTTTGTCTATTTCTCTACACACTTCCCCAAAAGCTGTATCTACTTTCATAAATAAATCCCTGATGGATAATTTTCCATATAATATTTAACAAAATTAACATTCTGAGAAAAGTTAATTACAATGTTTCAGTTTGCTTTACCTACAAAAGTCTAAAGATTAATAATAATAATAATGTGACTTTCACCAATGGTTACATATTGATTAGTAAATTAGGACTGATATTTCAGTTTCTGTATTTTTTAGTAAGTCGAATAAGATGGAGCTGTTAAAAGTTCTTTTTTTCTTTGAGAAAAAAAGTGTGTCTCACCTGGGGAACTTTTAACAGAAGAGTTACACAGGCTTCTAGCACTAATTTTGTTATATTAATTTTTGTTTTACAAACCCCATTTTTATCAGATTATTTATAAGACATTAATGTAGGGAAGCCTAATACATCTACTTTTAATTAATTTAAATTGTATATGTGGTATTGCTTGCCCTAAATCTCATAAGTCAACTCAAAACCAATATCAGTAGCTGGCTTTTTCTTTCTGGTTTTTATAAAACACATATAACTCACTGAAAATGAGGGATTTTCATTTCACCAAGAAATATTTAAGTTCTACAACAGGCCATAGTATTCTACACTAGTTTTTTTAAGGTTTATAATAAAATAATGACATACTGTCTTCTCTCAAGATGTAAATCTTTTGAGAAAACAGTGTAGCACATCGTGAAAATCCCCACAAGTACATGAGTTTGGTGAAGGCAGGACTAACATATGATTCATAAAATCAAGGAAGAAATAATCAGAATATTTTGGGGAAAACTTACAAAGAAAGTAATAATATAGGAATTATGATCAGGAAGATGACTTGCAGGTGAATGTTCTATATGAACAGTACTTGACCATCCCTAGGGAATTTATCGAGAACTTAAAATGGAGAAGATACATGAAGCATTGAGGATTATAGTAACTGATGATCATTCTTATTATGTCTTTCTTAAAGCCACCAATGAAATCTAAGTCTTTATAATATTCATATTAAACATTAATTTTAATGCTGCCATTTTAGTAACAAGGAAATTATTAAAGGAACGAAAGGACTTCATTTGAGCAGACTCAATATATAAAATCTATAGCACAGAGGCTATGGACTTAGTGTATGAAGCAAAGTGTACAGAAACAGGTCTATGAAATTTGAGGTTATGGAGAAGGGAATAGAATTTAAGTGCCTGTTACTTAATCGACATATAGCACTCATGACCTCAAGAAACTGCAGAAGTTGGGAATTAAACCATGCTGAAGAATAATTTAGATGAGTTCAATAAGTGAAAATTAATTAATGTGATGCCTATCTACAGGACATAGTTTCCAATGTTTATTACTTTCTTTCATGAAGACAATTGTAGTTTTCTAAGAGTACTTGATTTTCTGATTGAATTATAAATAGAATTCAGGATAAAATTATTGATGTAGATAAGTGTTAGATATTCAGCATGTTTGTAAATATTGCATTAATGCTGAATTAAATCATTACTATAATCCATAGTTTGTATAGTTTTAAAATGCTTTCTTTTGTTGAATAGCAAAATATAGTTGTATTTGTATTTATAGGTTACACAAGATACTATGAATTATGAATATAATGTAGCATAATGAAATCAACGAATTAATCTCTCTATATGTATCACCTCAAACACCCTTTAACATAGTGTGAATATTTTAGCAATCCTATGTTTCACTTATATTAACTGCCCTGCATAGTAGACCTCAGTTAAAAACCAAAATTATTCCTCCTGCCTACTGAAAGCTTTGCAACCTTTTTCCATCATCTCCCCATTACTATTTCCTTCCATCCTCTAGTAGTACCACTCTACTTCTGTTTGGATAACTGATTATTTTAGAATCCTTTCTAAGTAAGAGCCAATACTCCTTGTGTTTCTATATCTAGATCATTTATCTTAATATAATATTCCTCAGTTCCATTCATGTTCTCATAAGTAACTGGATTTATGTCTTTTGAAATACCAAGTCGTATCCCATTGTTTATGTATACCATATTTTCTTTCTCCATTGCTATCTGTGGATAGAATATCTGATGCCATAGCTTGACTACCGTGAATAACAATACAATGAACATGAGATATAGCCATTACATTGATATATTAATTTCAGTTCTTTTGAATAAATATCCACAGAATCATGTAGTATTCTATTTTTAGTTTATTGTGGAATTTTCCGTAGGTTGTTCTTTCCCAGAAATAATACACTAGAGTTTCCTTTTCTCCACACATACTTTATATTTTAACATATCAGTCGATCATTGCATTATTGCTTACTCTAGTAAGCCTCCTTCCCATCCATGTCTGTGAATGGCAAGGAAACTGCTCTTGGGAAAAAATACTAAATTTAATAATTACTTTAGGCCAAGACCAATTCCATTTATAAAGCAAGCTGGCTATCTATCTCTGTGAGTATATGTGTGGAAAAGTATCAGTGGAGATTTAATTATATATTTGTCCTTTATAAATTGAATACTTGTGTGTGTTTGTGTTTTTATACATGTATATCCATGCACTTACACACATAATATGTGTGTGTGTAAATGTGTGTGTGTGTGTAAAGTACGTAGAACTTTGAGATACAATAAGGAGTTCTGAAGGATTTTCATTATTTAGGAAATTTTTCCCTGGTTTTATTATTTGTGTCAATTCTTCTTTAAAAGAGGTCACTATTGAAGTATGGTATCAGCACAGTTTTAACCATTAAAGCCCTATTGTAAAAGTTTATTTTTACTATTGACTTTAAGTTATTAATGTCAATAATAGTCCATTCAGCTATGCTTATACTATTGATTTTTGTTAATTGTCTTTTAGGTTTAAAACTATTTTTCCATGTTTGAAACCAGATTCATACCTTATACCTATTTACCCATAAATAAGAGCTTTATAAAAAGAAAATAGATTATAGTAGTACTAAAGGCACATGTCTTTAATATACCAGGTCTCAGGGAAATATGGTTTGCTGAAATTGGGCCTAAACATACTGTTCATATAATTATTGAATTTCTTGTGTGTCAGTGTTTATGGAAACATCAGTCTGTCTGTATACACTTACTCATTTTCTTCCTTTGATTCTCTTTAGAACATGAGTTCTTTTTGAAGGCAAGAACTATCCTCCTATTTTTGTAACATATCCATATTGTAGCTCAGTCTCTGTAGGTTGTCAACTTACATTGGTTTGATGTCTCATTTTTAAAAGCACTCTTCTCTGTGGATGAGTGGGTATCTGGCTCCATAAAAATCAGCGAATACATTTAAAAGCTGTCTTTTATGCTCTAATTCTTAATTTGGGTTCTCAAAATCCTGAACTCTTTCAGAAGAAAGGAAATAAGCACCACCAAATTGTTATTGCCCAAATAGTCTTTGAAGATTTCCTGAATAGTCTTTGGCATTTAGAACTGAATTGAATTTTAACACAAGAATATAAATGGAAATGTTAGTATAAGATGCAACAGCTTACAAACTGTTCTGAACCTGTTAGCAAAACCAACATTTATAATTTCTAACAAAAAGTCATCCTAGTTTTTAAGCCTAGACTTTTTGAACTAATAGTCCTTTCTCTCAAAAGGCCTGTGTCCCAATCTTTGAACCATTCATTCTAAGGATACTTATGATGCTAGATAGTTCTGTACTGCTGTCCAAAGATCTTGTTGCTTGGTTGGTACATAAATGCTTTCTACAGTTATTGGATTATCAGGTCAGTTGGCTTATGTCCTTAACTCTGCTATGCATAATAAAATACATAATATATTTTAATTTTTACAGTCTATAATGTATTGAGAAGCTTTATGTGCACTTATCCTTTGCGTATTTTGTTATATTTTTATATTTTGAAATGTTGCAATTAGGAGGAAATGTGAGGAGAGTAAAGCCTCACCGAACCTGTGTTTTGTTTTATGAGTTCTTCACACAGGAAGCCTAAGGATTCTTACAAAACTACGTTATTTTTTACAAGTTTTGAGATGCTGTGTGCACAGTTTGAATAAAAATCTTGTATGGGAAATGTACTCATTACCTTGCTCATGTAACTGGAACCCCTCTGCACAGTATTTTTGCAATAAAAATGTAAAATAAAATCTTGTATAAAGATTAATTGCATACATTTTTAAAAGATACATACATCCCAATGCAGTTTACAATAGATACATTAAGAAAAAAGCCTGGCCAGGTGCTGGTGGCTCATGCCTGTAATCCTGACTACTCAGAAGGCTGAGATCTGAGGATTGCAGTTCAAAGATAGCCTGGGCAGAAAAGTCTATGAGACTCTTAACTCCAATTAACCATCAGAAAACCAGAAGAGGCACTGTGGCTCAAGTAGTAGAGCGCTAGATGAGCTGAAGAGCTCAGGGACATCAGCCCAGGCCCAGAGCTCAAGCCCCACAACAGACAAAGAAAAGAGCAACAACAAAAAAAGGAAACAGCCTAGGAACCCTACAGTGGATGAATGAATTAAAAATTACATGTATAGATATTTATGTATATATGTATACATACAATAGAATTTTATGCTGCCATCAGGAAGAATGAAATTATCATTTTTCAGGGAAATAGATCTAAAAAACATGCTGAGTGAAGTATGCCAGGCAAGAAAGACAAAGGATAAACATTTTCTCTCACATGTGGATCTTAGACCCAAAATATAATTTCCCATATAACCTCATATAGAGGCATATGCTTATATATACAAATTAGTTGAATATAGTATAAATGGAAGTGAAACTCCATAGATGGAACCTTTGAACAATTAACGGATAATTTACCAAATTGAGTACTAGAAGCTGAAACAAAATTAGAAGAGAATAGGAAGGAGGTGAATGAATGAAAAGGGGCAGGGGCAAATGCAGCCAGAATAGTCAATGTACATATGTAATAAAGAAGTGAAAAGCAAAATGAGTCTTGGGGAAGGGATGACATGGGACTGGGAATAAGGATAGCACATCTCAACACAAAGCGCTGGACACTTAAACATGTTAAACTATGATTCCCTGGTAAAACTTTCTGAACTTTAAACATAAAATAAAATTATATCTAAATAAAATAAGTCCTCATTAAAAACATGAATTCAATTTAAATGCATTTTTAAAAGACTTCATGTTTGTAACTAATTTCAAGGATCAAAATTAAATTTGTGTGTTCTGTAGAAAAAAAAAAGATATTTTGAAGGTGTGTTTTCTCAACAGAGGAGACCACAATTCTCAAAGAAGAAAAATGTATTTCATTTTTGAAACTAGGGTACTATTGTTTTCAAGTAGGCTTTTTTTCCCCAAAGAACTTCAGGTATATTTCAGGATGAACATGTTTTTCTTAAAAAAAGGACTTGGGAATGAGGAAAGCTTTCTCTGGAGAAGTAGCTTCTGCTCATTTTAATATTACTTCAGTAACTATTAACACCAGCATGTTAGAAATCAGAAATAGAATAACTTGTTCTGTCTGTATGTTTACCTAGAAAAATTTGACTACACTTAAGGCTTAATTTTATGTAACCAATGGGCTCTTGCTTTTTTCCAACTAAGGACGCCTTCCCCTCCCCGCCTCCCTCTCTCCCCCATATATACAGGTCCTGTTCTAAACCACATTATTCCAGGCAGAGTGCTGTTCAGTTTGGGCTTAGTACTTTGGCAAGAATCCCAGACTGTAATGGAACGAGAATCCTTCCTGAGAATTAATATGGGAGGCAGTTCAAACTAAGCCATGATCACGCAAACTACACCGTGATCACGCACCTTCTGGTGTACTGCTCTTTCATGGGGAAGGACAATTGGTGGTTTTACCTTGTTTGAAATATGAAACATAGCCTGACAGGCTGAAGAATGATTCAGGCCTAAGGAGTACTTGGCAGGAAATATTGCAGGCAGATACACCTAAAGTATTGCCTCTCTCCTCAACCTAATAATTACCCCCAGTGCTCAGGTCTACTGAACTCCCATCATTAGCCAGCAGGAAATAGCCCATGTGAGCTGTGTCCTTCCATTTGTAACATTTATGCCTATTTGCGGGCCTCGACTCCGTGCTTTCAGAAAGTGGGCTTTGCACTAATTGTGCTGAGTTCAGTTCAGAGGAGAGTCATTTATCTTTTTTGCTCTGGCACTATTGCCATCTCCAAGAAAAATTCATTTTCTTTTTTTTTCTTTTCAAGAGATGCCCTCCCCCAATATTTATGTGCACAAATTTCCAGCTCTTCATCATGACAAAAATAATACCCCTCAGGCTTATTAAAATCTTTGAAACCTTGATCATTTTCCCTTTGACCTTCCAGAATCACTCCTGAGAAGCAAACTTTCTATATCACTTGTCCACTGCTCCTGCACTTTAGTCCGTTTGTTAATACTGGGGATTGCCATCCTGTGTATGTCGAGCCCCACTTTTAATTATTATTCAAGATATTGGGTGAGCATTTCTATAATATGCTGCAACAGGGGTAGTTTGGCAAATTTCCCAATACTGCTGCTAAACAGACTTTTCAGGTTGGTTGGAGACAGCTGTAAAAATTGTAGAACTGGATAATTTTTAAATCAGATTTGGTTCGGGGCTTCTTTCATTTTCTTTTCAAACCTCATATTATCCTTGGCCCCTTAAACTCCCAAGTCCCTAAAATAGGGAAAACATGTCATCACCAAGCATGATGTTTTAAAGTTCTTTGTTAGATAAATATTGGTAAAACCTGTTTCTTTTTCCTATCTTTCCTGAATCAATCTACAATACACAGGAAAATTCCTTTCTCCTTTGGAATTTAGTAATCTGATTGTAACTATAATTTGAATTTGTTATACTAAATAAGAAAAAGAATGGTGATGCATGCCTGTAATACCAGCTATTCAGGAGACACAGACACACACAGACACACACAGACACACACAGACACACACAGACACACACACACACACACACACACACACACACTACACAGAGTCATAATTTAAGACCAGCCCAGAGAAGACAGTATCTCAGTCAGTAAGCTGGGCATGGTGGTATGGTGGTCCTCAGTACATGTCCTCCATCTGAGGACAGCTCTAGATAAAATGTGAGCCCCTACCTAAAAAAAAGAAAAAAGCTGAAGCATTGAGGTCATAGTATAAGCGGTAAAGCACTACTTAGTTCCCAAGTTCAAACTCTAGTGATGATGATTTTGATGATGATATGCTTGAAAGAAAATTAAACCCAGAATAATGACAGTGCAAAAACATCTCTTTTAAAAAGATAAAGATAAAAAAGAAAGTGGGTTTAAGATCTATTAAATTCTAAATTTTGTGCTAATCCTTCAGTTCTTACTTTTTCTTTTTTAATAATTTTTTTCCAAGATTTTACCCCAATATTATATTACTAGAAAGCAGTGACCTTGATCTTATCTCAGTCTTCACAGAAAAGCATGTGAAGCATCTTGACTTAATTTTTCTATATGACTTACTAATCAAGATTAAAAATTGACTCTGTGGGAAAGTCATGTATCTTCTGAAACCCAGAGTTTATTGCTTAGTAACCATTATTGATTGTAAGTACAGGAGAAAAAATGGTGTTGAGAAGAGCTTATCACTAAAACAGTTTCCCAGGCCTCTGTTTTGGACACTGTAGATCAGAGCAGGGGGTGGTCCAGGAATATAAACTATTTATTTGTTTATTTATTTTAGTCAGTCATAAGGCTTGAATTCTGGGTCTGGGTGCTGTCCTTGACCTCTTCAGCTCAAGGTAAGCACACCACTTGAGCCACAAGCCACTAACAGTTTTCTGGTGGTTAACTGGAGATAAGAGCCCTATGGACTTTCCTGTCCGGGCTGGCTTTGAACCGTGATCCTCAGATCTCAGCCTCCTGAGTACCTAGGAATACAGGATTGAGCCACCTGTGCCCGGCTCATAAATTTATTGTTTCCAAAACTGAGTTGTAGATGCTAGTTCTTATGGTCAGGTTAGGTAGTGAATGCTGCCACAACTTAGATTCTTGCTCACTGAAGGCATGATTTCAGTAAACCAGTTCTGGAAAGAATCTTTCAACAGTCAGCTCTTTCTAATTCAGACAAGGAGCTAATCTCTTGTTCAGACCCAAGCTCAGTTCTAATCTGTAAGAACTCTTCCATTTTATAGAAGAGGGGCCTGATAACTTGTCTAAGATCATCAGCTAAAGAAGATAAGGAGTTCAGATTTAGTCAGGTCTAGGGATAAATTAAATCCTCCTGAGTTTCCATTTCATAATCTGTCGATTGAATACATCTGATACAGCTGAGCAACTTCATAAGCTTATTGTGAGTATTAAACAAGACGAAATGACTGTGACTACCTCTATAGATAATAGCTATCTACCTATAAATATAATTATCTGACTGCTTGACACATTTAATGGCTTGATAAATGGTCTCTAAAGCATAATTTGTTTTCAATTCTCTTTTCTTTCACTTATCTCATGTTGCTATTCAGAACTGTTTTATGCAGATGGCTTTTCTTCTTGTGTTGTCAAATGCTTTAGTCTTGATGACAGCAGAAATGCATAGCTAAAGGTACTGCATCTGCATCCTATTTAGGAAATCTGTTTGATTTCATTTCTAAAGTCTTATTTGGTATTGTACTTTCTTTCCTTTCTTATTTGAAAATTTTATTTTTTGGCTAGTTTTGGTCAAAGATGTATTTAATAAATCCATGAGAAAAATTATCTTACTGTAATTATTTCACTAAACAGCATCTAACTTCCAGTTTCAGTTTAAACAGTGCTTAGGAGGCATAAATAAAAATATGCACAGTATTTATGTAGGGTATGAGTAAATTAACTAATTTTTAATACTTTTATTATCTTTTTTTTGCCAGTCCTGGGGGTTGAATTCAGGGCCTGAGTACTGCCCCTGAGCTTCTTTTGCGCAAGGATAGCACTCTACCACTTGAGCCACAGAGCCATGTCTGGCTTTTTCTGTGTATGTGGTATTAAGGAATTGAACCCAGGGCTTCATGCTTGCTAGGCAAGCACTCTACCACCACACCACATTCCCAGTCCTCCTTTTATTATCTTTAACTATTTGTACATAAGATTTCCCATTCAACCAAACACTTTAAAAATAAAATACCTCTTGATGTCATCCCTGCCAGCATTCTCACCCATTCCTCCAACTCACCCCTTCCTTCACTTTCTTAATTTTATAGGGTATGAATTGAATTTTGATTGCACTCTTCTTTCTTTTTTCTTTTCAGTTGAATGATACAATATCATTCTTTTGAATGGATGAGTAAAATTCCATTAGATATGATAATATGATACTTATATATGATATGTATATGACATATATATCCTATGTATGATATATAAATATATAGAGAGAGAATGTATAGTAAGGGATAGACCATTTTTTCTTGATATATTCACCCATTGAGGGGCATCTGTGCTGATTCTGTTCTTTGACTACAGTAAATAGAACATTGAACATTTTTTTTTAAATGGCCTACGTTGTCCTACAGGTAAAACCCATACATCTTAACCAATCTTTGCAATTCCGTGCATACCTGTACTTTATAAACAGTCACAACTCTTCTCTAAGTATTCTAATACAAATGTTCTGTTTTCTGTTTGGAAACCGATTGGCCTCCCTACAAAAGTATCAAAATTCTTTAAGCAATACTATGTTACTTCTACAGCATATATAAGTATAAGCATATGTAAGTAAAATCATAGCAAACATTCTGGAGAGATACTCTCTAGGCTGTTAATAAGGATACTTCTGAAAATATAGAGTATTGGTCCATAGAAATTATGACTTTTTCCCTAAAGGTTTCATTTTGAAATGAAGAATTTTTCAACTGTTAGTCATGTAATAAATAATTTTAACAATAAAAAATATGAGATGAGAGCACGGATCTAGATCAATAGCTTTGGGTTTTGACTGTGACCTACATTAAGAAATCTATCAGTTGTCAAGGTGCCAATGGCTCACACCTGTAATCCTAGTTACTCAGGAGGCTGAGATCTGGGGATTAAGGTTCAAAACCAGCCTGGGCAGGAAAGTCTGTGAGACTCAAAGCAGAAGTTGATAGTACTCTAACACTTGAGTCACAGCTCCACTGCTGGCTTTTTGGAGGTTAACTGAAGATTAGAGTCACGTGGACTTTGCTGCCCTGATTGTGTTTGAATAGCCATCCTCATCAGCTTCCTGATAAATAAGATTACAAGCATTAGCCACTAGCACCTACCTTCCAACTATTTTCATTTTTATTAACAAGTATAGATAAAAGGTAAGAAGCCACACAGCTCTGAATATCCCCACAGGTGGAAAAATAGCATACTTTCACATTTCATAGGCCTCCTTGAGCCTCATACTATATAGATTGATGTCATTAGTCTTAACATTCAAAACAACTTCATGTAAATACATTTACTTATATATCTTATATAGTTATATATTTTATAATGAAATTATATCTTTCTTTTTTTGCTTACTGTGATGTTTATGTGATTCATGCTGGTATATGTGGTGTACTCATTGCTTTATATTAATTAAATTGCCTTGTTATAAAAGTTACATTTTGTCCATATTCTTGTGGCTAGGCATTTAAATTAATTCCTATTTTATGTTATTTTGAATAACACTACATTTACCATCCTTGCACAATGTCTTAGGTACACACGTGCATTTTTGTGCAGTGCATTCCTACCAGTAAAATTCCTAACATAGCATATTTAGATTTAACTCCAGTATAAAGAAACGTTTTTTATCTTCAAATGGTCACAGACTTTGTCTTTAACTATGGATAGTATCTAAAGCGAGATAGTGATTTGAAATATGACAGATCTGACTCCCTTGGAAAGAGGTGTAAAAAGACATGTTTATTCTCTTAGCACAGGCTATCAATGACTCCTGCCTACTCCCTGTCATGTATCTCTTCCCAGGCAGATAAAGTACATGAGCACTAATTTCATGCTGAATGATGGTCCCCTATCTTCAAAATAACCATCATGTTTTCTCTGTCTACAGCTTCCTTCTCTCCTCTCCATTCTATTGTACACACAACATTATAATGAGCTTACTACATCACCAAGCTGATCATATTTAAGAAACTTCCCAGAATACCAGCTGCATTGCATAGTTTCTAACACATTTTGTGTTTTGACTCCTACTCTTATTTCACACAGCTTGGAGGCATGCTAACACAGCAAGGTCCTTGGGCTAAAAGCTGCTGGTGACAGTGGAAGAGACCACTTCTGTGGTTCATCAGCACCCAGCCTGGTTTCTCATGAAGTGAGAAAATTTCAAATCATAGACATCAACTGATTCATGTCAACTACCATTTTTTATTTAACAAAAAGTAACTTTTAACTTACTTTGCATGTCACCAACATTGGTGAATGAAATTAAGTATTTAGCTTTACTTTGTTGCTCTTTCTCTTGGAAAGAACCACCAATTTCTTCAAATGGCATTAAGATTATGCTCCTCTCTTTTTCATTCTATTTTAAAGAGAAATCTTTTTCTCTTTGATAATATAAAAGGAACATCGCTTATCACTGACACTGAAAGCAAGTATGAAACCACTTGTACCATGCTTCCAAAGAATGTACTGGAAATAGCATCAGGGTTGTCAAAAAAAAGTTGTCTACTCTAAAAGACAACTTTGTTACCCTCACACTTAGAAATGAAAGCAAACTAAGTCAAATATTAGGGAAGAAGTATAGATTTAGATGATGGATTTACATATCAACTGAGTGTTCAGCAGGAAATATGACATAAATCCAATGGCAACTATAACACACACAATGGAATTGGGTTACTGTCCTGTGTTTTTGTTTTTGAGAAAGAAGATATAATTGTCTTATTGTAGTTTGCCTAAAAGTTCAGTTTGTTCATTTAAAGTTACATTGAATTCTTATATATGTGCATTTTTATGTTTTCAATCGATGCTGCAATTCAAGTTCTTAATATTTCCTCCATGATCATTATTAGTTCTAATTTCGAATCCACCACTTTCTGCTTCTGTTTGTTGTTTCTTTTTTTCTGCTAGATAACTTTTTAATTTATTATTAATATTTTGGTTTTACTTTTTATATATGTCTCCAGCATACTCCTCAAACAGAGATATTAGTCAGTTTCCATAAATGACTGCAAAACGTATAATAGGGTTGTTTTAGGTTGTGTTATTCTATAAGCTGAGACAGACACAGGATTCCAGAACATGAATTTTCCTTAAATGCAGGGAACATGATGAGCTAAGTGAATAAGAAGTGCGATAGAGAAAGGAAAAAGTCAAATAATAACTATATTATTATTCCAGGTACCACAGGACTTCCAGAACTTCAGACTACAGGTAACTCTGGGAGGCTAAAAATCACAGGCTTCAGATTTATCATAGTAAAGGACCAGTCAGTTGCGATATTCATAAAGACATTTCTAGGATTATCTGGTTGAGGTGTGGAAAGTCTACAAACTCTGGGCTAAGCATAAATGGGCTTTCTTTGCCTGGGAGAAAGCCCTTAAGCATAGAATACAAATGCTGGAACACAGTGAAATATTGCTATGACTATTATCTTGATATGACAAAAGCCTAGAAGCATTTAAGTTACTGAGATTTTTTAAAACAGAGGTTTAGTGTGCTGTCTGTGCTGTCTATGTCAAAGCAAAAGTGCATTTTTTCCAGTGTAAATGCACTGTACTATACTCCAGCAGTTGATAGCATGTATAATTTGAATGGCAGATTTGGAATAATTTAATTTCTGTGCATCTGCGTAAATAGTCACATATAGTCTTCCCTCGATGTGATTCTATACCTTTCATTGAAACCGGATCAAGCTGAGGGATAAGCATGAATCTGAGTACAGTCACCAAATGATGCCCTATTTCATCAGACAGAGGGCATGCCAATGGCTTGGAACCAGTCACATAGATCTTCCTTTTGTCCATTATTGACTATACTGCATGTGCAATCATTTTCTCTTTAATTGCTACAAGTGTGGTGCTGTATAGAAGTGAATAAAAGCAGGAGGCAGGACTGGTATGTGAGACCCTCAACTGGCATTTCCCCTCTGTGAAAAAGAAAGTGACTGAACATGACTAAGATGTCAGGACAATTGAAAAGGAGTTCAAGTAGCAATTCGAGTTGAGAATATCAAGTCTACTAGTTTTCAACCCTAGTCTCATATGAAATTTACTTGTGAAGATTTGTAAGCCTGTCCTTTCACACAGACCAATTAAATCATGATTTATGGTGTTCTGTATTTTCAAAAAGCCAAGGAGATTGTAATGAGCATGCCTGCCTAGGAATTGCTGTCTAATGCATCCTGTCATCTTGTAAATGAGTCATCCAAGAGACGACTCAACACCTAATTACCGATTATAATAGTGTCCCTGATACTGAGTCCATTGTTCCTTCCTTTTTGGACCTCTTCCAACCAAATTAACAAAGTGCAATAATAAGTACCCTGTTCATTTTTCTCATAGGAAACAAGTTATGGCATCCTGGACTCATAACGTTATAGTCCATTTTACCTTTACTATCTTCAAACCATTGAATAGCCTTTACCATGAAAAAGAATCTCTTTGGGGAGATGTTGATTTAACAGATTCTGTGTTTTCCAACAGCTGCCTAATCACCATACAGAGAGGGGACATACCTGGATAGACACATACCAAAATATATTTAGAAAAATAAGATATAAGGCATCCGATGGCCTGATGATTTTGGGTCCTATGATAAGTATATGTTAGTTTTCATTATTCAACAAATAAATATTATATATATTTTATTATATAACTATACAATACGTATATAGATATACAGTAACAGATATAAATATTATATATAAGTATATGTATATGTAATATTCATATATATAATCTAGCATACCAGAAGCAAATATGTACAAGTGTTACTTAGGTGAAAAAAATGATGTAAATGTATGACACATTAGTCATCTTTCTATAGCTGTAACAAATGATGGAGAACCCATAAAGAGTAAAAAGTTTACTTTGGTTTTAACATTTTAGAGGTTTAGATGCATGATCAGATGGTCTCACTGCGTTTGCACCTACAGTGGGCAGCACACCATGACAGAAATATATGATGTGACAAAACCACTACTATTGCTGGGACACAAAACAGAGAAAGAGAAGAAGTGACATCCCCCAGTCCCTTTCAAGTGTATTCAGATATTAACCTAAGAACTCCCACAAGGCCCTATCATGGCCTAATCACACCAGGCTAGGGACAAAACTCTTAACATATGGGACTTGGGGGTATATTTAAAATTCAAAGTATAGAAGATTCTCAGAATCCTTGAGTATATGGTTCCAAGGAAATCACCATTGAGGAAAAATTGAAAGCAGCTGAATACAGTTGAGAACTGTATTGAAGATGATTGATTTAATTTATTTTGACACCACCCAACTAATGCTGAAAACAGGCTACCTTTATGCAAATCTAAAATGTTCATTCTATATCACTAAAAATTAACTTTTACCTAGCAGTTGACCTCCATTTGCTTTTTTCTTCCTTGCGAAATTAGGAACTAAGAAACGTACCGTAGATTCCAAAATGATTTAAACATATTTGATGACAATATGGGGCATATTGAGACCTCAGCTGAGCTATGTAATATACATCCAAAGAAGTTTGTTTTAAAAAATTCTTTTGATTCTTAAAAAAACCTATGATTTATTTGACCAAGCTTCATCAAATAAAGAAATATGATAATACATCTGTGAATAAAGGAGACATACTGTAAAGTAATTTGGATGAGGGCTTATTAGTGAGAGTAATTTATCAATAAACACAGCTTTCAATAAACGACAAGATGAATTTCAGCATAATTATAAATGTTCTGGAAAGAAATTTGATTTATTGAAATTTTATTATAATTCATTATCTCACTACTCATTCAGCACACATGTAATTGTTAGTTATGTTACCATAAGTAAAGTGAATAGTCAATTCTACTCTTGTGGTGCATTTGCACTGGGACCTCACACTTCTTGAAAGTCTAGTGAAAATTTGTAGAGGTTCAAGATGGCAAACAATTTTTCGATGTTTATGACACTAGAACTTTTTTACACTTATCAAAAGTACATTAAACTAGTTTATAATCTGTTTGAATTACCGTTTCTGTCCTACATTGGGGTGGTTTGTAGCTACAGAAAACTTCAACTGACTTAGGCAGTAGGGTAAAATTACCTGACCTAAGGAAGTCCAGTGTGTTTGGTACTCCATGGCATGCTGTTTTGATGTTTCAGCAATGTCTCCAACGACAGAACTTTTTTCAAGCTCTCATCTTTCTTCATTTTAAGTTTTCGTTACATATCCTCATTGCTCATGGCTAGCTGCTACCTATCACAGCCTTTTAAAAAATGCCAGTCCTGGGGCTGAACTCAGGGTCTGAGCTGGTTATAGGGAGGTAAAGGTTCATGACTTGGCAGTGTTCCAGAAAGGATCTATGCACATGTAAGATTGCTATCTTATAATTTTAAGTATGTGTATAAGATGCATTTCATGGACATGAAGTCTTAGGTAGAAGGTTTTCTAAAACGGTAAGGTTAAAGATTGGTGAGGGCAAGGGAAAAAGCAAAATGTTTAAATAAGGACACAGGTTGACCCATTTGACCCATTGTAACAATGAGATGTACAAAACACTATGTTGAAAAACAAAAACAAACTTTACAACTTCGGGGTGTGGGGATTGTAGGAGGGAATGAAGGGATAGTAGGGGGAAAACAAAGGAGGAGGCAACAAAGCTCAATAGGAAATGTACTCATTACCTTGCTCATGTAACTGTAACCCTTCTGTACAGCTTTTTTGCAATAAAAAATGTACAAAAAAAAGATACACATACTTCCATCTTCCATTGCTCAGGTGTCTTTTGGTTAGAACTGGCAGGAAATTTTTCTGCCTCTAGGTAGAAGTCCTAACTGCACTCCGACCACATGCTAACCAGAAGAAGGAGTGACCATGGAGGGTTGTTTTCCTGGGCATGGCTAGGAGAGGGGATTGATTTCAGCTTGCTTTTACTGTAGCAAACATGCCTCAATGGCACATATAAAATCTATGCTTGTCTAGTAAATTGGAAATATATTTAAAGCTCCTTAGGACCATGAAAAAATGACATGATGGTGGCAGCCATCATTACACTTGTGGTGTGCATAGGTTATGTTAGTGTAATGGGATTGTTTCTCAAGCTTAAATTTCTCTAGGAACCATAGGGGGGATCTAAAGCAGTAAAGTGGGAGAAGGGAGATAAACTGTAGTTCCAATGAACTCCCACATGGTGGCCAAGCTGCTGGTCTTGCAGTTGTTCTGCATAGCAGTGAACACTTTTGAGATGCTAATGATTAACAGTTGGGAAGTGCTTTCACAGAATAATCAGTGGAAGGGTGGGAGTTCATTACATACTGAATCAAAATGCCTCCCGTGTACTCTGAGTCTTTGTTTTGTTTTGTTTTTTGGTCGTGGGGCAGGGAGGAAGGGGGCTTGAACTCTGGCCTTGGGCTGGGCACTGTCCCCGCACTCTTCAGCTCAAGGCCAGTGCTCTACCACTTGAGCCACAGTGCCACTTCTGGTTTTCTAGTGGTTTATTGGAATAAGCAGACTTTCCTGAGATCCTCAGATCTCAGCCTCCTGAGTAGCTAGGATTATAGGTGTGAGCCCCTGGTACCTGGCTTCCATATTTCTTAACATTGACTTTTCTTAATAATAAGCAAAAAGCTTATGTTGTTCATTTATAAATTCCTGAGTAGCTAGGATTATAGGTGTGAGCCACCGGCACCTGGCCAGTCTTATAGTTTTTATTCTTAACTTTTAAATGTTTAGTTTGTTTTATATAGTATTCTGAGGCTTATACTAAGATGGAGGCATTAAGAATTGTTTAAAATCAACTATCAGAACATCTGATCAGTGTTAGTAAATATGACTTGGTGATTTTTGTTTTTGTGGGTTTTTTTTATGAGGATACAAGTTGTCTTGATCAGTATAATCACAATATACCTCATATTGATAGCAAGGGAATCATTCCATTTTGCAAGTTATTTGGTGTAAACAACCTTCCAGTTGCTTCACTCCTATGATAAATAAGCAGAACATAAGTAAATTTAATAAGCAATATATGCATGCACCATGTGTTTCTCCTCCTGTTTCTCCTTCTCTCTGGAGGCATAAAACCCTTTCATGGGTTATTTACATATAGTATATGTGCATATTAAAATTAGATACATATTTGTGGGGTTTATAACAATATTAATGAAGTAATCCAAATCTAATTTTTTCTTTAAATTCCCTCAGAAACCTCCTATCATCTATTCAAAATCAAAACACCATTTGGTATTGCCTAGTACTAGCAGATGGCAGCAATGTATAGAGCTGCATGTTGTTTTGCATGATAGTGAAGAGCACATATTTGTAAAAAAAAAAATTCAGTGAAAATTGTTCACTTAAGGAAATTTATATATTGAGTTCTAGATTTAACAGTTGTGTTGAAAGTTTAAAGCCCCTGAGGGATAATATATTTGGAATAGGTAAGAATAAAATATTAAAAATGCAAATCAAACCGACATCAAATATTCAGATCTTAGTTGTATATGTATATTTCTTTGTTAATATTTGCTAAAGCTCATCAATTTTTCTGGTGTTCATTTTGGTATATCCTCCAACCTTGAAGGTGCTAGATGCAAATTCCTTATTCCTTATTGTTTCCAGAATATGGCCAAGGGCTAAGAACTTTCAAATCCTTCAGTAAAAATCTCTGTGGCCTCCTAATCAGAAAGAAATAAAGAAAGAAAAAAAGAAGGAAAGGAAGAAAGAAAGAAAGAAAGAAAGAAAGAAAGAGAAAGAAAGAAGGAAGGAAGGAAAGGAAGAAAGGAAAAAAGGAGGGAGGGAGGAAGGAAGGAAGGAAGGAAGAAAGAAAGGAAGGAAGGAAGGAAACAAAGGTTTCAAAAATCAAAATAATATTTTGTGATGGCAGATCATTTGACAAGATGAAATTATTGTTATTTTGTCCTCTAAGTCATTGGAGATAGAGTTAGTGAGCATATTTAGATCTTTTGGGTTTTATGTGTACTGCTCTATTATCTTATTATTGTATGTACATTATCCTCTACATATAAGTCAGAGCTAGAAACTAGACAAGCAGAATCAAACTCTGATATACAAAGTAAAGAAGGAAATTTTAGTCCTTTGGCCATTTTGTTATACTGTTGTAATTCATTCTCATCTTTTTGGTAAAAAAGAGAATTGGAGATTTTGTTTTAATCACTGAATTTTTATCAGTGTACTTTTTCACTCTAAAGTATATTAGTCTTCCTTTGATTGACTGAACCTATGTCTGCATAAAACTGAAATAAATTTTGACAAAAATCCAGGCAAAAATGTCACAAAAAATATACCAGTTGGTAATCTGAATATAAAGCTAATTGAATCTTTCTACATTCTCTTTTTCATAACCTTTTATAGTATAGGCAGTAGAACCTGTTCCCCTATGTCCAGATAAACAAACCAGAGAAACAATAGAGTAAAATGTTGAACCATTCAGTTGAAAAAATTAGCCAAATTAGCTCTTAATGTTAAATAGGGAACATAAAGAATGAAGAGACTGAACTGAAGCAGGTTTGTAATATAAAAGTGAAATATGAAAATTTTTAATATTATATATGATCCTCTTTGCATGAATTACTGCCTGTCATTTGAAATGTACATTATTCAAAATTACTGCAAATCTAATCTACCTTATTACTTTCCAATCTGTATATAATTTATGTAGTTTTCAAGTCATGATTTTCTCATAATTCTTTTGCCTCTAAGTATTGCTATGCTTAAGCACAATCATGATGCATCATTTTCCTCTCTAACAGATGTTACAAAAGGAACTATCACAGCTGGAAAAATCTGATATTCAAATATATAAAAGTTGGCAGTAATTTTACCTCTAATGCTCTTGATTCTTAAAAACTTTAAACCTTTTTACAGAAAAAAGGTCAGTGATTTTATTGTCTGGTTGGAAGTGGGCAGATGATGATATACTCTGCTCTATTTCACTTTATGATAAACCAAAGAGAACTAGTTGTTTCTCCTACAAATTTGTAATATATGTTTTCATGTAGAAACATTTGCTGCACATATTTCTTGGACTAGTACAATAGAGAAGTAAGAAGTTTTAACAACTTGCCAAAATTATAACCATTAGTGTGAATGAAGCACTAAAATATACATACCAGATGGTTCAAATGACTAGATTTGAGAGAAAACATACAATTAATTTACATTTTAGTACTAAGTACAAATTTTAATTTATTCTGATTAACTACTTTATAGACCATCTAGAAGACCATTTGAAGGAGTTATGGGAGGACTATAAAAAGAGTCATAATCATGAGATGACACTGTTGGCATAGAAGCAGAAGAGTTTTATGTCCAGTGTTCATATCTCTTAGAAGAGTTCAAGTTTCACTTGCCTGGAACTCAGCATTGAATTTAAAATGTGTGAAGCATATTAACTCCTTTAATTACTACTTGTACAAGGCTTAATCTCTTCACATTCTAGGTAACATATTCTAATCTATGCCACATACATTACAGTTACTACACTCAGGATGCTAAGAATCATTTTTTCCTTTGGCTAAATGAAAATTGATAGTTGTACTCCAGGTTTTCTATAGAACTGAAACCTTTGAGAAAAATGAATGCTGTATTCAATAATCCTAATATATTTTCCCCATGTGTTGGTCTGTTGAAAAAGGTAGCAGTTATTATTGGTATTATTATTACGCTCAGTGCTTGGTGAGGATACTGAAAGAAGGGCTTTGTATACCTCATGAAAGTGCAAACTTTCTTCCAGACCAGTATTAGAACAACCAAGTGGAGTACTAGTTATATTTAGGCAACCAAGAACATTATTTAGACTATTCAGTGTTAACTTTCAGTAAATTAGTCTTTAACAATTCTAAATTAAAAATTATTACTCTCAGCTGAGTCTGAGATACCTGTTCTTCTTAGAACATAGCAGTACAATAGACATCTTCCTTCTCTCTACCTACTGTGCTAAATCCCTAAGCTTTATTTTGAGAAATTATTGTATTCATTTATGTTACAAACCTAAAATCTGTATGTGCCTGGGTTCAGGTTTTTTTTTTTGTTTGTTTGTTTGTTTTGGTCGGTTGTGGGTCCTGAACTCTGGGCATGGGTGCTGTCCCCCAGCTCTTCAGCTCAAGAATAGCATTCTACCATTTGAGCCACAGTGCCACTTCTGACTTTTTCTGCTTATGCAGTGCAGAGGAATAGAACCCAGTGCCTCATGCATGCATGCATGCACTCTACCACTGAACCAGCTTCCCAGCCCAGATTCAAGGTTTTGAGTTTAATCTTCTTCCTCCTGTACATATCTTAGAGTTATGTCATAACAAGTGTTATAAAAATTAAACAATTGTTTCTTGCTAGAGAAATGTGAAACACATACTAAATCATTCCAATTGAAATAGAATATAGATTAGGAAAGTTTCACTTAAAAACCCTTTAGGAAAATGTCCATAAAAATTGGTAATTATCAAACTTTCTGGTTCTTATATCCTTTATTCATTTGAAACTTATCAAAAATAGAAAAAGTTTCTGGGTATAGGCCATATATGTACATGAAATATATAGATATATATATAAAAGTATGTGTAAATATTAAAGTCATATTTATTAGTTTTAACAATAAAATTAGACCCCTTACATGCTTATGGTAGCAATACTTCTTTGAAAAATAGCTAAACATCTGCACATAAACCATCTATATTAAAAAATAGCATCAAAACAGTCTAGCAAATCTCTTTATATCTAACCACAAAAAATAATTGAAATACTGGATTTGATGCAGAATTCTATCTTTTGCAAGTGGCTCTTTCAGTGAAGCATTTGAGGAAATTTCAGCATTACACAAATATGTAGGTAGGATTAAAATTTGTCTTAGTATATTATGTTCTCTAGTTTACACTTATTTTATTCTGGTACTCAGGCTTGAATCAAGACTTTCTGTTTGAGCAACTTTTTTGCACATCGCATTTTCTATCACATGAGCCACCTCTCCATCACTGTATCTTGCTGGTTATTTTGGTGATATGATCTCAAGGGCTTCTCTGACTAAACTACCCTTGAACAACCCTCCTCCAGATCTTATCTTCCAGAGTAGCTATGATGATAGGCAGGAATCACTAGCTCTTAGCAATTTAGTAGATTCTTAAAAGGTGACATTAGAAAAATCCTTGAAAGTAGAACAAAATATGGCAAATGATAGGTTGTAGTGGTTATTTATGGTGTAGAAAGTAAAATTATATACCCTTTTTATCCTCTGCTAGCTATAAACCACTGGGTTATCTGTCACTTTGAATAAATCTTTAATCCATGTATTTTTCAACATCTTACAGTAGTCATTTAGAAAATACTTGTCCATTGAGATATGCCAAAATGTGAATACATTTTACTTTATAGTACGGAGAAATCATATCCATAATACCACCAGTGACATTAGTTGAAAAAAAAAAGATCTTTACATGCTGGTTTGCTCCCATTCAGATGATGGCAGAGGCAAACTTTCCAAAATGTTATACTATTTACTTGAGAACTTGAATGCTACTAGCAATTTTCATTCATTCATTCATTTCCTGAGAGGTTATCTGCTAAACAGGCACATCTGTATATTCATAGCCTGTCTGCAAAAAGCCCTTTTAAGTGAAGGTAGTTTTCCATAATCAAAGAAGCTCATTCGGTTTGTCACTTGTGCCATATCTTTGGAGAACCATTAAACTTCACTGGGGAAACAGAACTGCTTTCTGCTCACTTCAAAATCAATCATGTAGGGAATTCTAAGCTACGTAATTGATATGGAATGGAGAAGACTACAATGACTGTGGTAACCTTTTGATTTATTTTATGTACCAGCATTTTCCATGGTTATTGCTTTATTTTAACACGTATTCATAAATGAGTACATTTACATTATCATTACAAATACCTGGAGCAAAACTAAAATTGATAAATAGCATCTTCAACCCTGTAAAAGTGTTTCAGGGTCTTCTCATATATCCATAGTCTACACTTTGGAAATCACTTCTTAAAAATGAAAGAATGAATATAGAATCCTGAAAAGAGCGGTGGGGACAGTAAAAGAAATAATACTTTCTGGATATCACATATTGACATTAAATTCATTACAAAATGGTGATAGAGTTTAAAAGATAAGTGTACCAGGTTCTTTTTGTCAAGACTTTATCATCCTTATACTTCTCACTTTTGAAAAGCCATTTTCACTCAAAACCAAAATCATTACTGCTGAAATTCAAGTTCAGTGTCGTCCATATCATTTATAATCCTTCTATGTGAATTTCACTCAAAAAAATGTTCTTCCAACTTCTAGGTTTCATCCATAAGACCTTAGTTGCTGCACACCTTCAGTGCTGGTACCAGCAAGCCTGAGGACAAAAGCATCAGGGCACAACCTTCAGACTAGCTTTGGACTCAGAAAGGGGATCATAGGGATGCGTTGGGTTTGCAGAACTACAGGTGCCCTGTTTCATAAGCAGCTGAGCATCATCTTACTCTTAAAATGCTTCAGGAAACTGGAGATCCTAGGTAACCATAGGGATGTCCAAATATGAGCCCCCAGTACATTCTCCTTACACCAGCGTCTAGTACAGTGTGTGTAAGACTTTACCCTCTCCAGGCAGATAATATACAGAGACCAGTCAACTGGACAGAACAGCTGGAAACCAGTGGAAGAGAGCCTGGAGAGTAGTGAGCAGAGGAGGCTCTTTTGGCACAAGGATTCAAAGCCTGGAACATTAGTCTGAATGCAGTAGGACCTCATGTCTAAGCACTAAACTCTCATACTGGGGTGCCTTGCACAGTGGAATTGTCTTCTCAGAAGGCTGTTCATTTTAGAACCTTAAAAGTATCAAGAGGTGAAGAGGAGACTTACATGGCCCTGGAAGTGAATGACGCACTAAACCCTATGCAGGCCATGAGTGAGGACCTGCCTTTCAAACTCCAAACACCAGTTGATCACCAAGATCTGACCCCATATGGAGTCATTGCCAAGAGAGGATTCATTGTGAACCCATCATCCAGAGCCAGAAAGAATCAAAATGGCTGAAGGCAAACTTCAAAACTGTGAACATTAGTTCAGGGATTGGCCCACTGGACAAGAAGGCAGGGGAGATATTAGGAGGCACTTGAGAATGGTGAAGGAAGGAAAGTGAGGAGTTCCTGTGTTGAGCTGCAATAAGGATTGGATTGTTGAGCTGACGAAGAACAGCATGGTGTTTTTGCACAAATGTGACAATTTAGACCGTATTGGAAAATTACCTGATGAGACGTTGCAATTTCATGAATTCTGAATCCATGTAAAGGATAGCAAAAAGAGTGACTTTTTAAAAAGAAACAGTATAGGATGGGTTCAAGACAAAACTTGGTCCCATAGCCATCTGTAATATAACTTTATGGAATCTGAATGGGAAAATGCAGCATCCCACTGGATAATTAACAAACTCTGCTCCAAAATCTCTCTAAGATACATTCTCAATGAGCTCCAGTTTTCTTTATTGCTTGCACAATGAATAACTATTCAAGTTGATAACTCTCTACCTTGTTTGTCATTTAAAGTAATAATCCTACTGTGCAGTGGTGAATCACACCTACAATTCTAGCCAATCATGAAGCTGAGATCTAAAGATGGAGGTTAGAAGCCAACTGGACAAGAACGTTGATAATATTTTTCAACTTCAGTTAACCACCAAAAAAAGCCAGAAGTAGACCCTGTGGTTCAAGTGTTAGAGGGCCAGCCTTAAGTAAAAAAGCAAAGGGACAGTACCCAGGTCCTGAGTTCAAGTTTCAGTGCACACAACACACACACACACACACACACACACACACACACACACACACCACAATAGGTCTTGATGTAGAAAGTTTTTATTATCACGAGTTTAAAAATGTCTTTTGAGGTAATAGAGAAATGACCCCAAATAACAACAGCAAAAGACAAAGCCAGTTCATTGTACATGAATTCCCTGCTTTACAATGGTGAACTGTAAGGAAATTACACTCAATGGATTCCACTTGTGGTTATGTATGACCAAAACTACCTCATACTTTCCTTGGAAAATCCATTAGGTATGACATACTGTGAGGTCTTGCTTTGAAAACAAGATTGTTCTTTCTCATCTTTATTCTCCTTCACAATTCCATGAAAGGTGCTATTGCCTTCCCCTTTTCTACAAGTTTCCTCTTCATATTGTGAGCAGAGAAGTTTTGGACCAAATTTTTGGGAACATTCTTTAGCTATATTCCAATGCATGTTACATATCCATAAAAAGGATTTGTTAAACTGTCCCTTGGTCATTTGTAGAAATGCCATGATGGGGAAAATATTAGAAATGAAGTTTTGGTGAAAAGTTAGAGGGAAAAAAATCACAAAGAAAAATAACATTATTTTTGCATATTTGTGTATCCTCCTGGAAACAAATACTCTTGTATATATACATATACACATGTGACTTTTTAGGACCTATTTTTTTATGAAAGTAAATAAATGTACGTTACTAAAAAATAATAACTGGGTTTATTGTTGCTGTTGTCTGTTAGTTAAGCTTTTTCAGAAACTTACTTTTTATACTGTAAATTTACTTTTCCCCTTGGATTCTCTTTTTTTTTTAAATACTGCTATAATGGAATATTTCCTTCTATATTTACCAGTGTGCTCCAATATCATTATTATTTTATCCAAACAGTTATTTATTTTAAAACTGTTACACAAGAGGGTTTTAATTTAATATGTCCATTTATATGTATACTGCACCTTCTTCATAGTTAACTCTCCCACAATTCTGCCTCCCTGCCATCTAGCTGTGCTACCCATCTCCTCAAGTTTCATTCTTCTGTGTACAATAAGTATTATGACTTTTCACAACCATTCATCTTTGCATTCATCTACCCTCCTTTCTTTAGCCCCCATCATACTTAGTCAAGACATATTTCAACTTCCTCACATTCATTTTGTTAAGCTCTCTAGTTAACTCAAAGGAGTTTTACCATAATATCTCAGTCCCACATATACCATATATTTTAATCAGTTTGATCATGTACCTATAAGTATGTCTATGTATGTGTTTGTTTTATAAAAATATCTAAATATGAGAGATTCCATGCACACTTTGTCTACTTTCAAATAATAAAGAGATATTATTCTTCCTGATGGATGAATAAAATTCATATATATGAATACATATTCAAATACATGTATATACATTTGTGTATCATGTATATATTGCTGTTTATCCATACACATATATACATATATATGTATATATGCACACACATACACACACACTAATGTGCTTTTCCTCCGTCCCTTAACATTTAGGATAGGAAAAGTCTGTGTTAGATTTCTGTTATCAATCTTACAAATAATATATTTGCTAAGCATATGTTTTCATCAGAATTGTAAGTCATGGTTATCATTTCCATATTTATATATAGTACATATCCATCTTCTTATATTGAATTGTGGAAAACTTATTTAGATATATGGTACATTATACTAATTTGAAGTATCAAAATATGACATTTATCAAGGTACCCATGTAGGTCTCATTGAGTTGTGTGATTCAATACAAAATGAGTTAAGTATTAGATTATTTTATTAATTTATATATTGAGTGTTCTACATTTTAAGCAATTATGTTGAAGTTCTATCTTTATTGCGAAAAGATGAGAATTTTCACTTTTGATTAAACCAAATTGCATGTTTCAAGAACCTTCCAATTAATTATAATTCAAATAGAGATTTTTCATTAGTGTTCAGAAGAGGCTGAATTTAAGTGCATTAATAAATTAACAAGATTAAAATTTTAACTATGTGAAGGGCTATGATAAGTCTCAATATTTTTAAAGACAATTTTTTAAATCAAAATTTTAACGTAATTTCTCTAGGTACTATATATTATGTTTTTTAAATTTTTGTGGTCTTGCCAAAATTTATGTTGAAACTTAATTTTCAATGAAATAGTGTTAGAAGTTGGGATGGTTTTTCTTGTGCTATACAGAGGAGTTACAGTTACATGAGCAAGGTAATGAGCACATTTTCTATTGAGCATTATTGCCTCTTCCTTTGTTTTCCCCCTACCATCCCTTCCCTCCTACCTCTACAACTAACCCCCCTCCCTGCTGAAGTTGTAAAGTTCACTTTCAACGTAGTGTTTTGTATATTTCATTGTTACAATGGGTCAACCTGTATCCTTATTTCAGCATTTTGTTTTTTCCCTTCCCCTCCCTGAATTAGAGAAGTGTATATACAAGATGCAGGGCACCAACATCAAATACAGTGAAAACAGGGGTTATACCATGGGGGAGGAACATACAAAGAAACAAAAAAATCACATGGTACATTATAAATATGTTAGAAACAATAGCAAGAATAAAAAAAGATATTTGTGTCCCTATCGTGGGGTTCATTTCACTTAACACCTTCTTATATAGTCATATGTTCATAGCTTTTCTGCTTGTCCTACACATGTACTAGTTATTGCAAATAAGGGAAACCAGGGAACCTATGTTTCTTTGGGGAAGGTGGCTCAGTGGTAGAGTGCTTGCCTCTCATGTATGAAGCCCTGGGTTTAATTCCTCAGCACCACATAAACAGAAAAGAGAAATTGGGACATTTTGGAAAGTAATTGGCCAATGAAGGTGGAGGCCTTAGAAATGGAATTAGGGCACCATAAAAAGGCATGAAAGTGGGTGGGTGAGCATAACCTTTTGTTCCTTGTCCCCTGTGAGGATAAAGCATGTGCCCTCTTGTGGATTAAGCAGTCATCTAGGTGCCATTTTAGAAGTAGAGAGTGATCCTTGCCAGACACTAGACTTTCTGCCACCTTGATCATGGACTTTCCAGGCTCCCACACAGTGAAAATAAATACTTATTGTTTATAAATTACCCAATATCAGATATCTTTGTTACAGTTGCACAAATTTATGTTCAGACAACTCTTTGTTACCTGTCAAAACAAGAAGACTTTCTTCCTGATATCACTTTTCCAGCTCAGAGAGAAATGTCAGATTTTGGTGTTTTAGGTTTTATATCTATGACAATTTTTAAGCTTTTGTCCTGAAGATAGATAAGGTTAATAGTTTATCTATATTTTATTTTCCAGGTTGTATTGTATAGATAATATCTTTTTCTAATATGACTTTTAGAAAGTTGTCAATTTTTGTAAAGCTAAATAACCCTAAAAAGCAGGATCAACTAACTGTCTCTATAAAGGATGAGATCGGAGATATTTTAGGTTTTGCTATATGTTTGTTGTCATGACTACTTAGCTCAGTTCCAGTATTGCAAAGCCAGCCATGTACTCTAATCAGTGGACACAGCTATTTTCCAACGAACTTTTATTTACAAAACAGACAGTGGACTGAATTTGGTAGAAGGGCTATATTTTGCACTCCACAAACCCCTTGAGTAAATGAAGAGTTTCTTAAAATATCTGTAGCTGAAGAAGATACAAGAATTCAGATATCACATAAATAAAACAGGAGATCTAACTAGTCTTTTCACATCTTCAAAGAGTCTGAGGAATAGTGTGGTAACTTTGGCCCAGGGAAAACAGCATTCTCTGACAGCTTAGTCAGGTTGACTAAAGGATTACATTAGACTAATTATTTTTCTGTATTTTTTTATTTTCACCAAAAATATTGGTATTTTATGAATAAAGGTCCTTGAATATACCTTTAGGTTCACATAATTTCTGGAAATATGAAATTAAATAAAATTAATTTATTTATTATAGAGACTAACAAAGCTATTAATATAAAAACACACAGCATCACTCTCCAAGAAGAGGGTAGACATGTAGACACTGTATCATATATACATATATATTATACCTATATATGTATCTATCCTAAACTTATTTGTTCATAGACCTTCTATTGGTTAATCACAGATGGTGCATAAAACATAGTCTGAAAAATATTCATATAGATAATCCCGAGTTTAGAAATACCTGACAGTGGCCTTGAAAAATACTGGCCTTCATGAATCACTTTTCTGGTTACCTAAAAAGTTTTTCCTAAGTTATTTAGGGTTTATTATTATTATTATTATTGTTCTATGTTCAGCCTGTATTTCTCAGACAACCTTTTCTATATTTTCTAACTTGGTTTCTTACTTCACATGAAATAAGAAAAAAGACAGGAAGGCATGATTACTGACAATTTGGCTAACTTTTTATGAAAACATCTTCCTTTTATTAAAATTATTCTCTATTTATGAAGCTATCAGCTGGATGCTGGTGGCTCCTAGTTACTCAGGAGGCTGATATCTGAGATCTTAGGATCTATTTCTACTGGAAGCCAGCCTGCCACCTCAGACAGAAAAGTCTATAAGACTTACCTCTAATTAACACCAAAAACCTGGAGATTTTTTTTTGCCTTGAGCAAAAAGCTTAAGGGAGAAAATCCAGACCTTGAATTCAAGCTTCATGACCAACACACATGCAGGGGGGAGGGAGAGAGAAAGAGAGGGAGAGAGTGGGAGAGATAGAAAGAGAGAAAGAGAAATACTGACTGCCCAATCTCATAAAAAATATAGGATATTTCTTTCTCTGGGGCTTACCAATTGAGTTTTAGTGACCACAGGCTGTTTAGGTTTGGATTTTAGCTTTAAACATTGCATTATAAAATTGAAATCAAATATATTATTATTCAAAATTCCTTAGGTAGTTTTAAAATAACTATGTTTGAATATGATGTGACCCACATTAGTCATTTGCACTGGTTAAATCCAGAAAATTCTGACTTGCATCCTGTATATATCTCTCTGAAATACAGAAATTTGTACTTCAGACTTCTAGGACAGAAAAACAAAAACTGGATGCTCTGATTTCCAGCAAATAACTTGGTATAATCAAGAATACTAGGTCAATATTAAGTAAAAGTCATAGACAGAATTTCTCAGATTATTTTTATTCTGGTGTTCTCATGACTTTATTGCTGAACACAATGCTATTGTTAAATATTCAACTGAATGAGCACGTGCTTTGCCTTTATCATCTGTTTTAATTCTTGTATTACGCCATTGAGAAGTTATTCCTCTCATGCATGTTAATATTATAAGTAAGGCAAGTAAATTTCAGGAAAGTTTTAATTGACAAATGCTGCACAACAATGATGTCATGAATCTGGAAAGGAGCTTGTCTAAGGAGCAAAGACCACTAATTCCACCTGATATGCTTTTTAATCATTGAGTGTGTCAGGAACTGTGTTAGAGCATTGAATTCAGAGATGAATGTGACAACGTGATCCAATCATTACATTGAAGGCATTTGCAGCACTCCTCTACATTGAATTCTAGTTATTGTTTATTTATTTGCTTATTTATTAAGGAGATGAACTTTCAGAAACTTTGAGGCAGGGACCATTAATTCTAGTCAATGAAGTTAGCATAGATTTCATAGAAGTAACAAATGAGCTAAGCTTATAAGATTCTAAACAATAGAAAATGAACAAAAGGATGCATGGGAAAATACAAAGACCTAGGAGCCTCTGGTGATGGCAGGGAAAAGCATATTGTCAAGTACAATAGCCTGTGGCCTTAGGAATTGTTTCAGAGATAGAATTTAGAGGACTCGTTGACAGATTGGAACTTGAGGCAGAGACTTATAAGGAAGATCATTTTTCAAGCTTAGATGGGTGCTAGAATGCTGACACCATTAGAGGACAGAGAATAGTTTGAGGGCTGGACATAATGTGATTATTTCCAGACATGTTTAATGTGGGGTTACTTAAGGTATTTAGCTTCGAATTTCAAATCAATGCTAGTATATTTAGATTTGAGCCACAACAAATGCTCAATTCAATATATACTCAACTGGAAATAAAAGTGTGAAATATTATGACTAGTAATAGTTTCTCAAATATAATTAGAGATAATTTATAGGCAAATGAAATAAATACTATTTAACTAGGTAAGCTATGCACACAAATTCATTATACATATAGTATATATTTATGTACCATATACATATCCATACACATCAAAATTACACGATGTGTATATAGCCAGGATATACAATACACACAATTTTATACATGTATTATATATTGAAAAATACATGTCTTCTATGAGAAAAAGCATTTTGAAATTCCAACTGTTGATGCATATAAGAAAACCTTAAGAATGGACTTGCTCATAATTTTATCAACTTCCTACAATATAAAATTTACAGTGCATGATGTTGTATTTGAAATTAGAGGTGCTAGTGCCTGACATCTTCCTCCTCTCTTTCTCCTTCTTTTCCTTTTACATATCGATGTGCACAACCATGTTAAATTACTCATATTGGCCAGTCAGTCTTCTAAGATTAAGCCATGGCATCTCCTGTCCATTCTTGGAGATGATGGTACACACATGTTCCTTGTCTTGTGAGAAGAATTGCAGTTTAACTAGGATTGAATTTGCAATAACCTGATGTGAGACAGGAAAAAACATTGATCATTTCCATAGGTCTACTTGCTGGGCAGGATGAGCCATGGAGGTATTGTTTAACTTTTCTAGTACTGTTCACAGCAGGAAACCCCAGGGTCCCAAAGCAGAGCTTATTCTGGGTACCTTAGTGCTCTGATTTTAGGTATGAAATAGAAATTCAATCCATGAAACATAACTTTTTATACTTGTTGATCATGGAACAAGTTCGCATTGGTTTTCTCAGTTTCCCCTCTTGCTAACAAAGAGAAAAGGTATAAACAACTGATAATTTGGCCTAAGATTAGTGACTGTAATTTGTTAGAGTTTATTTTCATTAAATTGAAATAAAATATATGTGTATATATAATTGATAATTCCTTGTAGTAGGTTTAAAAATCATGATTAAATTACTGTGTGTTCCAAATTAGCCAAGATATGAATGTTTAAAAGCAGAAAACACTGAATTAAAATTCAGTATTATACCTGATGTAACCTAGGTACACATGCATACACATGCATCTGAAATATATACTTTTCTATAGAATGCTTTTACATATTACTAACCTCAAGTTTCTAACTGTATTTTATGGATCTTGATTTGTCTAAGATAAACATAATTACTAAAATAAAAATAGCAATAATGTATTGCATAATATTATGGAATGATTATGGAGTGCTTTCACTGAGATTTCTAAATTCCAGACTGCATTTTAAAGCATTCCTAGTTTAATCAGAAAATTGCTTCTTCTTTTATTACCTTCTTTTCCTATTGCCACCTGAGCACCCTTTATGTGAGGTCTACAAAATATCTTCTCACCATGGGTATCACATAGATAGCACACTTGAGTAACTCCAGATTAGTTAGTACTAATTCATTAGAAAAATCCATCTGAGAAATCAATGGTAATTTGTGTTCCACTGGGGAGAAATGCAAATATATTGAAATATGATATCATCAGAGGAAGCACCAAGCTAGCAGGAATGATGACTTTGTAGTGCAAAGTATATAGAGGGGTCTACTTTTCCTGACCATGGGTACCTGACAACTAGAGGTTATTCAGCATTAAAAAGAAATCCTTTAAGTACCAACTAAAGACAAATTGTTTTGTGGAATGGTAGTCAAGAAAGAAGTAGCTCAGAATTTTCTTTTTGTGAATGGTAGAGAATTCATGCCTGAGGCCCTGGGTTCGATTCCCCAGCACCACATAAGCAAAAAGAAAAAAGCCAGAAATGGCGCTGTGGCTCAAGTGGTAGAGTGCTAGCCTTGAGCTGAAGAGCTGAGGGACAGTGCCCAGGCCCAGAGTTCAGGCCCCACGAACGGACCCTCCCCAAAAAACATAAATAAATAAATTTAATACTTGATTATTTTAATCACACAAAGGTCCTGTTTTTAAGAAATCTATCGCTAATGATGTTAGAAAATTAATTTAAAGATTTTAATAAGGTTCTAGAATCCTCTGCCTTCGAAAAAGTATCTTTTATTAATTGATACATTTTAGCTGATACATACTATAAAAATTGTACATACTAATGTAGTATCATAAGTTGTTTGGATACACATATCCATGTGTGAACAACTAAACATAAGTATCTTTTAAAACACTACTTTTTATGGTGAAAGAAACAAATAATTTTCAGAATATAAATTTTTCAAAATATATTTTCAAAATATAAATGCAAAATATTAATTTCTCCTTTGACATTCATTATTTCTCTCTACTAATTTAATTTATACTTGTTTTCATACTTTCTGGAACAGCAATGTTAAGTTGTTTATTCAAAATCTGGCCTCTTAGATAAGGGTATTGATTGCAATTTTTCTATTTTACTTACTTTTTGAAATACATTTTATTTTTAGCGCAATTGTAGGGTCACATCGAAATTGGGCAGGGGCTACAGAACTCTCCCATCTGTGCCCTGCCCCCTCACTAGCAGAGGCTCCTCATCATCTGTCTCTCACCACAAAGATACGCATGTCAGAGCTGAGGAATGTACCTGACCCATCATTGCCTCTTTGGTGATACTCAAAGCAGATCTTCCTCCCATTGAACTAGCCTGGGAGGAGGATCACAAAATCCTGGGTAAAGCAGAGCATTTTTCTGCCTGTTCAAACAAACTGACTTAAGAAACCAACCAAGCCATAGAGTTCATTTTGTAAAATCTCATGTTTATTTCATTTTTTGTCATTCAGAAGATGTTAACAAGAATATTGTTAGAAAAAGTAATAAATACACTAATCACCTAAGATGAGAGATTACCTTATGAGGACATTAAGAAAATAAACTAAGTATATAAGACCTGTAAAATTTTTGAAAGAAATCTGTATGTGAGTCAGGTGTGTTGGTGTATGACTGTAATCCTCACTACTCAGGAAGTAGGTAGAGACATAATAGACTGAGGCTGACCCAACCCCAGACCAAATTATCATAATATATAATCTGAAAAATAGAAGACAAAAAAATAAAAAAACAAACTGATTGAGTGTGTGGCTGAAGTGGTAGAGCACGAACAGGAGGCCCTGAGTTCAATCATAAGTACTGCATCTGTATCTCTCCATCTATATCTACATCTATGTCTGTATCTATAGCTATATCTATTTGATATATTTATGATTACATCTTAATTACAAAGACAAAAAAGTAAGGTAGGTTCTGGTTTATCAAATAAATAATTTATGACCCTCATAACCCAATATAGTTTTTCAAAACATATATTTACTATTGCTTTTCTTGCCATACGCCTAACACATGATCACAAGAGAAAGGCCTATTTTAAAATATGAGTCTGATGTCCAATCTCTAAATCCTGTGGATTGTTCATATTATCCTTTCTTTTTTTGTCAGTTTAGGGGCTTGAACTCAGGACCTGGGTGCTGTCCTTGAGGCTTTTTGTGATCAAGACTAGCATTCTACCACTTGAGCCACAGTGCCACCTCTGGTTTTTGAGTGATTAATTGGAGATAAGGTTCTCACAGGATCTTTTCTGCCCCTGCTGGCTTTGGGGAGGGAAAGGGAAAAAACAAAATGTTTAAACAGGGATACAGGTTGACCCATTGCAGCAATGAGATGTACAAGATGCTATGTCGAAAAATGAACTTTAAGAAGCCTGACATCCTCACTCCTTCTCAGGGAGCAGAGGAGGGAAGGCCACCCCTCCACCCCACTACTGGAGATCTCTATCTTTGATACTGACAAAGGCCTGGCTGAGCAGCTAGTTCCAACTCAGGCCTTGGAAGAAAAAAAAAAAGAGTCATTTAGCAGGTCACAGGAACCTAACTTGACCTGCCAGGCTCAGCTCCACCCAGGGAAAAGTAACCCACCCAGCCACCAGCCCCAAGAGTGGCTTTCTTCACTGGGTAAACAGAGCCAGAGGCTGCCCCTCCCTACAGCAGCCCAGACAACCAATTGAAATTCAGTAAACATAAACCCTGAAAATGGCTCCAGGCTGGGCTCTGTGAATGAGTGTCTCAGAAGCTAGCTCCTCAGGGAAAAGCTACTGTTTGCTGAAAGGCCTCAACTCTGCCCAGAACCTAGCCTCATCATAGCATCTCCAAACTAGAGGAAACAGCCATCTCCCTCTTTGGTGATACTCAAAGCAGATCTTCCTCCTATTGAACTAGCCTGGGAGGAGGATCACAAAATCCTGGGTAAAGCAGAACATTTTTCTGCCTGTTCAAACAAACTGACTTAAGAAACCAACCAAGCCATAGGAAAATCGAACACCGCAAGCAGACCAGAGATTCCACCAAGAGACTGGTTACTGACACAAGGGAGATACAGGATCTTCCCATCCCCCCCAAAAAAAAATCAAAGAACTCTTTTTTTGTACTTTTTATAAAAAAAATTTTCTAAAACTTTTTTTAATTTTTAACTTTAAAATTTTTTTTTGTTGCCGGGCACTGGTGGCTCACACCTGTAATCCTAGCTACTCTGGAGGCTGAGATCTGAGGATCGCGGTTCAAAGCCAGCCCAGGCAGGAGAGACCGTGAGACTCCTATCTCCAATAAACCACCAGAAAATCGGTGGGCTCAAGTGGTAGAGCGCTCGCCTTGAGCTGAAGAGCTGAGGGACAGCGCCCAGGCCCAGAGTTCAGGCCCCACGACAGACCAAAAAAAAAATTTTTTTTTGTTTTCTATTAACTATTTTTTCTTCCTCTTATAATTTTTATTTTAGGAGTATATGTGTGTGTGCTTTTTTATTATTTTCTTTTTTTTAATTTCTTTTGTTTAGCTCTACTGACCTTTTGATCCTTTTTTTCTTTTTCTTTCCTTCTCATTCTTTTCATTTTGTCTTCTCTTTCGTTCTTCTTTGCATGACTTAATTGCTGTTCTGCTTATCCTCAGATATACCTGTAGTCAATTACTAGACCTTATCTGCCATTGTGTAAATACTTAATCCAGAAATTTATTACTCAATTCAAAACCTCATAGACTTAAATTCCTTAACAGCAATACTACCTCTGTATACCTATATAATATTTTAAGCATTTTTATTTTTAAGTTTTTCATGTCTCCTTTCTATCCCTCCCCTTCTCTTATTCTATCCACATTCTTCTCTGAATATTATGTTTTTCTATTTGCATAATTTTTCAGTGTTTCACTTTTTAATTATTAATTTTTGTTTTTCTATTTTTTCTTGTCTCTTTTTTCTTTCTCTTTCTTCTTGTTTTTCTCTCTCTCTACTATCATTCTATCCTACCTATATCCTGCTTTGAGATTAGGATTTAAGTTAACTCTCCCTCTGCCTTTCCACATCCCTCTATTCCTATTTTTATCCACATCTTTCCCTAAACCTAATAATTTGTGGTTTGCCAAATTCTTCTTTGCAGTTCGTAGCCCATTAATACATAGTTGTTTGATGTTGAATAGATATATCTGTTGAACTAGATAATATCTGCAAACTTTTGACTGTATAACTACAGACTTTGGTTGATGCGAGCCTTAAGATAGTGTTCTAGCACAAAACTGGTGTTACTTGCATCCCAATGAGCAGAGCAAGCTGGAAAAACACAAGAAAAATGGCAAGTCCGGGTATCTCAACTCCCACGCATGATAATCAGGGGACAGAACAGATAATGAATAATCCAGAGGAGAGTTCTCAAAAATCTCTACAAACACTACTGGTAAACATGGTAAATGAGAAGACTGAAAACCTGCAAAGGACTCTGTTTGAGCATGATAGGGAGAGAGAGGAGGCAAACCAAAGGTCAATACAGGAATATCAGGAGCATGAGGAAGCTACTCAAGGATTGACACAGGAATTGCATGAGCAGCTTGACAACACTCAAAGAGAAAAAAAGGAATGGTGTGAGCAGGCTGAGATCAGTCAAAGAGACAGGAATTGTGGGAGCTGGCCGAGAACAGACAAAGGGAAAGTCAGGAATGGCATGAGCAGGCTGAAAACACTCAGAGAACTACAGGAATTGCATGAATGTGAGGAAGCTAATCAAAGACTAATACAGAAATTGAGAGAGCAGGATGAGAATACACAAAGATCACTAAAGGCATTCATGGAATACATAAACAGAGAGCTGTAAGAACTCAGGGAGTCCACAAAGGGAATGCTGAGTGGAACCCAACAGAAGGAATAGGAGTACAAAGAAACCATAACCAATCAACTAAGTGATTTGAGAATAAACACTGGACACCAAATTAAGGAAGTAAAGAAGTCCATACAAGATCTAAAACAAAGCTCCAACAAAGAATTGGAAGCCATAAAAGCTGACCAACAAGAAGGAAAGGAAATTAAAAAAAATTAGAAAGTCTTGATAGTAGGTTAGACCATGCAGAAGATCGAATCTCAGGGATTGAAGACAGCCTAGATATTAAAGAGAAAGAACATACAAACATCCAAGAGAAATCTAAGAAATATGATAGATCTATTCAACACTTGGAAGACACCATCAGAAGGCCTATTCTGAGAATAATAAGTGTACAGGAGCACCTAGACACAGAAGTTAATGGCCTAGGAAATTTGTTTAATAGGATCCTATCAGAGAACTTCCCAATCATGCAAAAAGATAGGCCTATTCAGATACAAGAAGCTTTTAGAACTCCAAATAGGTCAGACCAGAACAGGACATCCCACCGTCACATTATAATCCACACAGGATCAATTCAGAACAATGAAAAGATTCTTAAAGCTGTCAAGCAGAAGAGATCAATCACCTATAAAGGGAAACCAATTAAAATCACCTCAGATTTCTCAGCAGAGACAATCAAAGCAAGAAGAGCCTGGAATTATGTATGCCAAACCCTAAAAACAAACAACTATCAACCAAGAATTCTGTACCCAGCTAAACACTCCTTCATAACCAAAGGTCAAATAAAAATCTTCCATAGCAAATAAAAATTGAAACAATATATCTCCAACAAACCAGCCCTACAAGATTCTTTAAAATGTCCTACATATAGAAACCAACAAGACCACAATAAATGCCAAGAAACCACACCAGGGCTGAGAATCCAAGAACCATAGGAAGAACCCAGTTGCCGCAGCCCCCAAGAAGGTGGATAAAATGGCAGGAAGTCCCAAATACCTCTCAGTCCTATCTCTCAACATTAATGGAATTAATTCTCCAATTAAGCAACACAGACTGTCTAGTTGGTTTAAAAATCAAGATCCTTTTATCAGCTACCTTCAGGAGTCACATCTTACCCATAAAAACAAACACATTTTCAATGTTAAAGGCTGGAACAAAATCTACCAAGCAAACCGCCCCCATAACAGGCCGGAGTTGCAATCCTAATATCAGACAAAATAGACTTCAAATTAAAATTAACAAGAAGAGATAAAGAATGTCGCTACATACTAATTAAGGGATCTCTCCTTCAGGAGGATATTACAATTCTAAATATCTATACATCCAACAACGGAGCACCCAAATTTATCCAAGAAACACTACTTTCCCTCAATTCCCACTTAGACCCAAAGACATTAATTGTTGGGGACTTTAACGCACCACTTTCCGCACTAGATAGATCAATTTGGCAAAAACTCAACAGAGTACCTGCAGATCTAAGCAACTGCATAGACCAACTAGATTTAACAGACATCTACCGAATATTTCACCCAGCAGCATCAGAACACACGTTTTTCTCAGCAGCACATGGAACATTTTCTAAAATAGACTACATTTTAGGCCACAAAGCCAACTTGTCCAAATTCATAAACACTGAAGTTATACCTTGCATTCTCTCTGACCACAAGGGAATAAAATTAGAACTCAACACCAAAAGCCACCAAAGAAAGTCCAGTAACACATGGAGGCTGAACAACACACTGCTGAATCACGAGTGGGTCATGGAAGAGATTAGAAAGGAAATTCAAATGTTCATGATATTAAAAAAAATGAACACACAAATTACCAGCTCCTAAGGGACACAGCTAACGAAGTACTCAGGGGCAAGTTTATAGCTCTGAGTTCCTGCATCAACAAATTGGAGAGATCTGAAACTAACAATTTAATGACACATCTAAACCTCCTTGTAAAAGAACAGCAAGATAAACCCCAATCCAGTAGATGGAAAGAAATAATTAAAAGTAAACCAAAATTAATTGATTTAGAATCCAAAAAAACCACAGAAAGAAGCAACAAAACAAAGAGTTGGTTCCTCGAAAAAATTAACAAAATGGACAGACCCTTAGCAAATCTTATCAGAAAAAGAACACACCAAAATAAATAAACTCAGAGATGAGAATGGAAACATCATCACAGAAACAACCAAGATTCAGAACATTATATGGGAATACTTCTCAAAACTTTATGCTAATAAGTTTGAGAACTTAGCAGAAATGAACCTTTACCTACATGCTGAAACTAAACCAAGATGAGTTAAACCATCTTAACAGGCCCAAATCAAGCATTGAAATAGAAAAAGAAATAAGAGACCTCCCATCCAAGAAATGCCCAGAACCAAATGGATTTACAGTGGAATTCTACAAGGCCATCAAAGCAGAGCTCACACCAATACTCCTCCAACTCTTCAATGAGATTGAAAGAGAAAGTTCACTACCGAACTCATTCTATGAAGCCATCATAACCGTCATCCCAAAACCAGGCAAGGACTCATCAAAGAAAGAGAACTATAGACTCATTTCTTTGATGAACATCAATGCAAAACTTCTCAACGAAATCTTGGCCAATCAACTTCAACAATTCATCCAAAAAATCATACACCACGATCAAACAGGATTCATTTCAGGGATGCAAAGCTGGTTCAATATACACAAATCAATTAATATAATTCCTCACATCAACAGGAGCAAGGATAAGAGCCACATGGTTATCTCAATAGATGCAGAAAAAACATTTAAGAAGGTTCAACACCCCTTTATGATGAAGGTTCTGGAAAAATTAGGAACCCATGGAACATTCCTTGATAGAATAAAGGCTGTATAGGAAAAACCTATAGCAAGCATTATACTTAATGGTGAAAAACTAAAACCATTTCCACTTAATTCAGGAGTCAGACACAGATGTCCACTCTCTCCACTTCTCTTCAGTCTAATATTAGAATGTCTAACTATAACAATAAGACAAGATGCAAACATAAAGGGGATCCAAATAGGGAAAGAAGAAGTAAGACACTGCCTCTATGCAGATGACATGATCTTGTATTTAAAGAATCCCACAGACTCCACTCCCAAATTACTCAAGCTGATTCAAAACTGTGCCACAGTAGCACGGTATAAAATTAACCCTCAAAAATCAATGGCTTTTCTGTATGCCAACAATGAGAAAAGTGAGGCTGAAATTAGGAAAGCAACTTCATTCGTAATAGCTCCACAAAAAATAAAATACCTAGGAATTAACCAAAGAAGTGAAGGATCTCTATGATGAAAACTTTAAAAACTTGAAAAAGGAAATCAAAGCCAAACTTAGAAAGTAGCAAAAACTTCCTTGCTCCTAGATTGGAAAGATCAACATTGTGAAAATGGCAATACTTCCCAAGGCTATCTACAAATTAAATGTGATACCCATCAATATTCCAACCTCATTTTTCAAGGAAATAGAAGAGGTAATCCAAAAATTCATATGGAACAATAAAAGAGCCCGCATAGCAAAAATGATCCTCTACAGAAAGAACGTGGTGGAGGAATATCAATACCAAATTTCAAACTCTACTACAAAGCCATAGTAATCAAAACAGCTTGGTACTCGCACAAATACAGACCTCAGAACCAATGGAATAGAATTGAAAACCCAGAAATGAACTACAGACCCAGAGCCATCTAATTTTGATAAGGGAGCTAAAAAAAATAGAATGGAAGAAAGACATCCTCTTCAGTAATTGGTACTGGCAAAATTGGTTAACTACTTGTAGAAAACTAAAGCTAGATCCTTATATATCACCCTGCACCAAAATCAACTCCAAATGGATCAAAGACCTCGGAGTCAAAGCAGACACTCTGAAAACATTACAGGATGGAATAGGAGAAACCCTAGGTCTCCTTGGTGCAGGCTGAAATTTTCTTAACAGAGACCCAGAAACACAACAAATCAAACATAGATTGTACAAATGGGATTGCATGAAATTGCAGAACTTCTGAATGGCAAAGGACATAGCTAGCAAGATCAATAGAAGGCCTACGGATTGGGAGAAGATCTTCACTAGCCATACAACTGAAAAGGGTCTCATACCTAAAATATACCTGCAACTCAAAAAATTAAGTCCCTCAACAACAAATCTTCAAAGAAGGAACTGTACAAAAAATAAGTGGGCTAAAGACATAAAGAGAAACTTCTCTGAAGAGGAAAGAGGGATGGCCAATAGACACATGAAGAAATGCTCAACCTCCCTAGCCATAAAAGAAGTGCAAATCAAAACAATATTGAGATATCACCTCACCCCAGATAGAATGGGTAAAATCAAGAACTCTAATACCAATAGATGCTCCAGGGGATGTGGACAGAAGGGAATCTTACTTAATTGTTGGTGGGAGTATAAACTTGTTCAACCACTTTGCAAATCAGTATGGAGGTCCTCAAAAGTCTCCACATAGAGCTCCCCTATGACCCAGCAATCCCACTTTTGGGCATTTACCCAAATGTTCACAAACAAGACCACACTAAAGCTACCAGCACGAATATGTTTATTGCAGCATTATTTACTATAGCTAAGATATGGAACCAATCCAGATGCCCCTCAGTAGATGAATGGATCAAGAAAATGTGGTATACATACACAATGGAATTCTATGCCTCCATCAGAAAGAATGACATTGCCCCATTTGTTAGGAAATGGAAAGGCTTGGAAAAAATTATAGTAAGTGAAATAAGCCAGGCCCAAAGAAACATAGGTCCCATGGTTTCCCTTACTTGCATTATCTAGTATATGTCTACGTCAAGCAGAAAAGGTCAGGAAAGGTAATGTTAGGGAAATGAACCCTAAGATATGTATTCAAATGAATTTTTTCTTTCATGTGATTGTTTCTAACACATATATAAGATCATTTCTTTGTTGCTATGTATGTCCCTCTCCCATATAACCCCTGCTTTCACTGTATTTGAAGTTGTTATAATTTGTGGAGGGGAAGGGAAAAAACAAATCGTTTAAATAGCGATACTGGTGGACCCATTGCAACAATGAGATGTATAAGTCCTATTTAGAAAAGGAACTTTACAACTTTGGTGCCGGGAGGATTGGATGGGGTGGCAGGTGGAGGATGGGAAAGGATGGCAAGGGGAAACAAAGGAGGAGGCTACAATGCTTGATAAGAAATGTACTCATTATCTTGCCCATGTAATTGTAACCCCTCTGTACAGTATTTTCTCAATAAAAAAAGAGAAAGAAACAACAAAAAAGAAACAACTGCCCAATAAGTAAGAGGGCTAAAGACTTAAAGAGAAACTTCTCTGAAGAGGAAAGACGGATGGCCAATAGACACACGAAGAAATGTTTAACCTCCCTAGCCATAATAGAAATGCAAATCAAAACAACATTGAGATACCACCTCACCCCAGTTAGAATGGCTATAATCAAGAACTTAATAACAACAGATGCTGGAGGGGATTTAGACAGAAAACCTTACTGCATTGTTGGTGGGTGTGTAAACTTGTTCAACCACTTTGGAAAGCAGTATGGAGGTCCTCAAAAGACTCCACATAGAGCTGCCCTATGAACCAGCAATCCCGCTTATGGGCATTTACCCAAATACTCACAAAGAAGACCAGACTAAAGCTGCCAGCACAACTATGTTTATTGCAGCATTATTTACCATAGCTAAGATATGGAACCAACCCAGATGCCCCTCAGTAGATGAATGGATCAAGGAAATGTGGTATATATACACAATGGAATTCTATGCCTCCATCAGAAAGAATGACATTGCCCCATTTGTTAGAAAATGAAAAAACTTGGAAAAAATTATATTAAGTGAAGTAAGCCAGGCCCAAAGAAACATAAGTCCAATGGTTTCCTGTATTTGTAAAAAATAGTATATGTCTGAGTCAAGCAGAAAAGTTCAGATAAGTTGATCTTAGGGAAGTGAACTCTAAGATACGTATTCAAATGTTTTTTTTCTTTTATGGGATTGTTTCTCACACATTTATAAGATTATTTCTTTGTTGCTTTGTATGTCCCTCCCCCACGGTATAACCCTGCTTTCACTTTATTTGATGTTGGTATAATTTATGGAGGGGAATGGAAAAAACAAATCGTTTCAATAGGGAAACAGGTGGACCGATTGCAACAATGAGATATGTAAGTCCTTATGTGGAAAAGGAACTTTACAACTTTGGTCGGGTGAGGGGGGAAGAAGGATTGAGTAGGGGGGGGCGGAAGTTTGGGTGGGAGGGGGGGTGAGGGGGTGGGAGGAAGGATGGGAAGGGATGGGAAGGGGAAACAAAGGAGGTGGCTACAATGCTTGATAAGACATCTACTCATTATCTTGCCCATGTGATTGTAACCCCTCTGTACAGTATTTTCACAATAAAAATAGAATAGAGAAAACGAACTTTACAATTTAGGCAGGGGGTGTGGGTGTTTGTGGGGAATGTAGTTGGGCAGATGGGAGGGAAGGAATGGTAAGGGAAAACAAAAAAGAGGAGACAGCAATGCTTGATAAGAAATGTACTCATTACCTTGCTCATGTAACTGTAACCCCTCCTCTGTACAGTATCCTCACAATAAAACTTATTTAAAAAAACAAAACAGTGATCCTCAGTATCAGCCTCTTGAGTATGTAGGATTACAGCTGTGAGCCGCCAGCACCTGGCTATCCTTTATTTTTAAGTTAGGATCACATGTATCTCTATTCTTATAAAGAGTTCTTCTCCAACACACAAAACATTGCAATCTGAATACATTCACAATATAAAATTTCTTAACCAAACAGAGTATGTTTTTATTGTTGAACATTGGAAGGACTCCCCAATGTGCTTACACTTGCATATAACCACACTAAGGGACTTTTTCCCACTCTCCATTGGCTTTTAAATGAGAGGAGGGAAAAGTCAAGAGATAAAAGGAAAATCATTCTCATGTTTTAATTCTGAAATAATCATTAAATAGGCTATCAGTAAGTACAGACATAACTAAATTTTCCCATAAGATTGTAAGAGTTGCCTATTACTCTGGATTTAATCAAGAGTCAAAATAGATACATACAATCATGTTAATTGCTCATTTTTACCTACAGCATGTCATGTAATATAGTTAATTACTTACCACCTTTTTCTCTTGCCAATATTTCAGTTATATAAAGTATTATTTTGCCATCATCTGAATGGTGGTTTGGATAAAGAACTGATCCAAAATCTTTGTTGTTGACAAACTTCTGCAAAACAGTTTGCCTTCTCTACCACAGTTTCAAACAATGACTATTTTATTATATATTTGCTGAAAATGTATTCCAGTTCCTTTTTAAGCAATTTTTCTCTTCCTTACTTTAATATAAATAGTAAGGATGTCCATTTAAGAGCATCTGGTTTGGCCAAAGCTCTTTGAAAAAAAAACAATTCTTCTTTCCAGATTAGTGTACAACACCATCAATTTCTAGACTATTTCAAGTTTCCTACATGCTGTGATCATTGTCTGGTTTTATTCAGCAATCAGTGATGAGCTTGATTGTTGTAAAATATGAAGCTTTTCTTCTTTTTCTTTCTGCTGTGCCGTAATCTTGCTAAGCTGGTTTGGGTTTGAATTAATGTTAGTGTATCAATAAAAATGATAAAAGCAAATTCTCCATTAGCCGTATGTTGAACTATATCCAACCTTTATAGTTTCACATTTAATTTGGAACTTTTTGTCAAGTTCTTTAGAATATATGCATCTACCCAGAACTACAAAGCAAGGAATGTGAGACTGCATTTGGCCTCATGATTCATTTCAAAGCAGATTTTAATTCACTCAAGTGGAAATAGCTGGCAGCAAAATGATGAAATTTTGATTCAGAAATTCTCTTTTCATCTTACATCTGCATTTCACAGCTCAATACCCCTGCTAAAGTATCCATGTGTGCTCTAACTGCTAGAAATCTCTTAACATCTTTGTGCTATTTAAGCTTATCATCCTCTCACCCCTCTCCACCCAGATGTAGGAAATAACTCTTCTGATTTGCACATTGTAATGTGATGTAGTGTATGCATGTTATTGAGGTCATTGGTTTTACAAGGCAAAGTTTGTAATTCCAGCTTAGTAAAGCAGTAGTAGTGGGCCTAACAGAGTTTCATCTTTGGAGTCAAGAAGACTTGGGGTGTCATTCTGAGACCCATTATTCTTTAGTTTGTTCCCCACTAAAAGGAAGGACAATGATTACTTCTCAGAAATATTATCAGGACTAAATTAGATGATGTGTCTGAACAACTATGAAGAGCATTAGTCATAAGTTAGCACTTGAAATAACACAAGAAATTGGCCCTTACACAACAGTACAATTATGTGTGCTATGACAATAAACTAAAAAATGTATTTTTGGATACTATTTCTTTCTTGTGTTTTTGGATACCATTTCTTTCTTGTTCTTATATTTGAATCTTCTCTGTTATTCTGGGGAAAAAAAGTTATAGGAAGTTAGGTGCCAAATTTACTGAAGCCTTTCCTTTATAGTTTTAACAATTGCTTTGTCTAACTGATTGTAAAGTGAGTCTTATTATTTTAGCCACACAGATGCAAGTTAAATGTCAGCAGGAGATTAACTTTATTATATGTAATCAGAAGACAATTTGAGGTAATAAACCATGATGTGGCTTTGCTGGCCTAACAGCATCTTCTTTCTGCTCCCTGTCTGCTGTCACTATTTCACATACTCAAACTGGAGAATCACAGCTTCAGTATAAGGAAAACCCATTTTCATTTTCAAATAAAGGAGTGGCTCATGGTAAAGGTCAGATCAGAAGTCCAATTTTACCGTTGGTTTATAGATCATAGAGAAAAAATGCCCCATAGGTGTGGCTAAGATTCTGGCAGCCTTTAAGATCTGAAATCTTCTAAATGGTGGATGAGAGAATAGTAATGTGAGAGAATGGGTTATCTTCTGCCCTTCTTACTTTATTTAACTTTTCATTATTTCATTTTGATCAGAGGTGGTTAACACTCCAGGGAAAATCTTCCTATCATGCATTTTTCCTTCTGTATTACCAGGAAAAATTACATCAGTTACTAAAACTCAAGTTAAATCTTCATATTTCCTAGTACTTTACCCATTTTCATATAGAATAATCTGCTTACATGATGCATGGATTTTTAATATAAAAATTTTCCAGTGAATTAATATAGCAACAACATATCATTTTCTAACAAGCAATAGACCTTCCTGACTCTTGATTATCCAAGATGAATTAAGAGAGGACATTCATTGATAAATTTAAAATCTTTATACCAGAAAGTTACTAATTCAATCTCTGAAAACAACTTAAAATTTATAACTATGCTTTACAATTTTATTAAGTATGGAGTATACTGTGCTAGATGAAATAAATGTAATATTCTGAGATGATTGGGCCCTTTATATTTTCTCAACATTATCATTTTTGGACATGATAAGATTCTAAATGAAGATTCATAAAATATAGGAAAGTATACAATAGTAGATAGAATGTATTTATTGGCCTTTACTCCTTTAAAAGTAATTTGTATTTATTGCCCATTTTTCTTCAGATGTCTTTATCTCTATGAATCAATTACAAAAGAAACAAAAGAATAGTATTTGGTTGAAAAGCTGTGCCTTATAATATAAAAACAAGGATTATCATTTGTCTCCTTATTTCCCTGCTTATGGATTTAGTCCAGCAAGTAGAAACAAAATGGTAATCTCATTTCCTTAGGAAGTATTTATTAGCTATCGACAGCTCATCCTTGCTTAACTCTTTTCTTATCCTTCTTTAATGTTTTGGTATTTTATGCACACTTTTACCTTTCTAAATTGGATCTTACATTTAGTTTTTTAATTTTTCTGGTGTTTCTAGTAACTGAACCCAGGGCCTGCCTGCTAGATGTGTCCTGCCACGTAAGCTCTATCCCAGTTCTTTGGCTTTTAGTAAACTTTATTAAATGTGTAGGATCCTTCTGAGCTTCACAGATGAATTGTGGGTAGGTGAGAAAAGGCTACTGTAGCTATTTCCGGAAGAGACTAGGCCCTTGTCGGATTGGAGTGAACAAAAATGAGCTTCCACAGCCCTCTTTGGATCTTCAATAGCCAAGGCAGCTCACAAACTTCAGGATTTCTTCCCATGACCCCTAATAGCTAGGACTATTGAGCCAAATTCATGGCCCTAATCATTACATTGCTATTGTGGGAGGGCTCTCAGTTGGCTGAATCCTATTGCTTTTACTTTCTCAATGCTCACCTATACTCTCTCTTGGCAGCCTTGGCCCACTCTTCCCTCTATGGTCATTTTCTCCTGGGCTGCTCAGCTTGGTAACATGACTTCTAACCAGAGCAGTTTTTCTCCTTGGACCTCTGCAACTATGTTGACTTTCTTCATGTTACTAGCTCAGTAAAACTACGCAAGATCTCACAGAAAGTCTTTATTTGGCCAAGTGTTGGTGGCTTACGCCTGTAATATTAGCTATTCAGGAGGCTGAGATCTGAGGATCACAGTTCAAAGCAGGAAAGTCCATGAGACTCTTATCTCCAATTAACCACCAGAAAACCAGATGTGGCAATTTGGCTCAAGGAGTAGAGCGCCTGCCTTGATCTGAAGAGCTGAAGGATAGCACCCAGGCCCAGAGTTCTAGCCCCATGACAAACAAACAAGCAAAACCAAAAACAAGCAAAAGAAAAAGAAAAGTCTTTATTTGGACCTGATGTTGTAACATGGGTGCAGGAGGAGCGAGGAGAGAATCCCTAGCTATTAGCAGAGTGAATTGAGCAGCCTGCTGTATATAGCTAGAAGGGTAAGGGGACAAAGATATGTACAACCATCATAGCGGTCTCCATGTGCTTGTAAGAATCATTGGACAATTCTTTGTGCAAATGAAACACTGTGTTTGTACCATTCACAGACCTTCTGTTTCTTAGGCAAAGGGAGACTATGTTTTCACCAGTCACCTGTTCTGGGTGGAAGTAGCAGTTGTTGTTTAGAGTGACAGCTGTTTTGGGACAGTGCTGTATGGAGATAAGATCATGGTTTAGGTGTTGTCATAAGAACAGTCCAGCAGCTTTGTGGGTAATCCTTTCTCAAACCATTTAGAGTCTCAGACAAAGGATTGGAAGCTTTCCGTTAGAGAGTTATCTCTCTTTTCTGGGACCTCAACATCTCAGCATTTTTAAAGAGGGGGAAAATTAAATAATAATAATAATAAAGCAACTTTTCAATTCATGTTTACAACAGACTTATAAGTTGCAACATTTGAACATTCATCTGTTCTCTAATAATGCTTAACTCTGTCCCAGTGTCCCAGTGAGAGATGGACCCCTGCCATCTGTTTCAAACATACTATTTTGAATCAAAGAACACTCAAAGATAGGCTTAACATATACTACTGCTAGGCAACAAGGCAAGAGACCCTTTATCCTTTTCCTTCTTGGTTTTCCTCAAGAGCTGCTGCCTTTTGATCCCCAGTTTTTTTAGCCCACTTTATGCACTTGAACTCCATTTCCCTATTGGTATTAGTGAGAAATTAGACCTTACCTATCTCATTGCATTGCCTAAAACAGTTTCAAAGATCTTTACCCCAGGTTTGTCTGTATAGATTCTCCCTTACACTGCTAGCCAACATTAGCCTCACATTACTACAACCCTTGACTTGGAAGAAATCCTAGAAAATCTATGTTGATAATAAAGAAGACCCACGCCTCTTGTTTTTCTCCTTCAGTAATGAGGCTTGAACTCAGGGCCTGAGCACTGTCCCTGAGCTTTTTCACTGAAGGCTAGAGCTCTACCAGTCAGTCACAGAGCCACTTCCTGTTTTTGAGTGGTTAATTGGAGATAAGAATCTCAGAGACTTTTCTTCCCCGGAAGGATTTGAACCATGATCCTCTAATCTCAGCCTCCTAAGTAACAAGGATTATAAGCCTGAGCTACCAGTGTTCATCTTAGATGTATTTACTAATATTTAGATGCATTTCATAATATTTCTGCTTCCCATGATAAATATAATTATATAATACAGAAGTGTACATGTATGATAATATATAAGAATATATAATGCAGAAGTATATATTTATGATACTATATAAGTATATAATTATAACTATACATTTATAGGAATTACATGTATTTACTAAAGGAGTAATGTCTCTGATGAAAAATAATCTTTTAGTTCTTTAAAAGCTATCACTAAAAATAGTACAATTTCAATTGCTAGAGGTTGATGCTTACATCACTCCCATGAAATAAGAAGGGTTATTAAATGGCAGGAAGGTTTCCTGTTCCCTTGCTTGGTGCTCATTGTCATAGTCACACCTTTGTGATCATAAAAGAATAGAGAATAAACTAATGTTTGCTTTTGTGGAGAGCTGACTTTCTTTTAAGGCTCAAAACTCTCAAAGGAATGTTTTCTACCTGGATGAAGGTAATCATAACCTCCTGTCAAGAGCTTTGATTTGAAAGCAATTTACCTCTTTTATAATGCTGGACACACAGTTCTGTAGAGGATTCACTGCTCCACATTGCTGGCCTCTTCGCTTTTGCAATATGAGTTAAATAAGATGTATAGAAATTACTCATATATTACAGGATCATTGCTTAAATATTTTCAGAAAAACAGAAAATGAAACTTACCTAGAGATTATTCTGCCATCTTTGTACTTAATTAAAAATACATTTATTGTTTCCTTCCCACACACAGGAAATAAAACCGATGAATTAGTTATTGAAGAATATCTTTGTAAAAAGGACAATTAAGTCTTTTCCATATAGAGAGTAGACAATCATGAATTAGACAATTTGTGTTGCTTTCATAACCATGTTTCCTTGAGACATTGGACAGTTCCTTTATGTCTCATTCTCCTATTCTTAAATGATCTCATTCTCCTACTTTTGTTGTTGTTGTTGGTGGTGGTGGTGGGGCTTGAACTCTGGGCGTGGGCGCTGTCCTTGCACTCTTCAGCTGAAGGCAAGCACACTACCACTTGAGCCACAGTGCCACTTCTGGGTTTTTAGTGGTTTATGGGAGGTAAGAGTCTTACAGACTTTCTTGCCCGGGCTGGCTTTGAACCATGATGCTCAGATCTCAGCCTCCTGAGTAGCTAGAATTACAGACATGAGCCACTGGCGCCCGGCTCTCCCCTATTATTAAATAAAAATTCTGACCCTTTGGTCCTATATATTTTCTCAACTTATTCCAGAACAAGCTGATCCACCAATCTCAACTTAACTTTCAGTTTTCTGACTTCTTGCTCTTTTTGGGCTGTACTTTAGAGAAGTCTTTTATTGTTTTTGTCATTGAGGATAGTGTGGAGATTTGGAATATTAGGAGTTTCTTCTTTGTTGGTAATTTGGGAGTCACAGATGATAATGCTTTATTCAGGCATTGATAAAATCATAGATAAAAACTGTATAAAGTAGATACTGTGAAGAAAAAGGCAAAAAAGCAATGGGTATTGCACTAGGAAGAAATAACTTTATAGCAGCCTTTGTGAAAGTCAGTAAAGAGAAGTATCTTGGAGTCTAAATAAGAGTAAGCTATACATACTGAAGAAAGTAACCACCCAGATATGCTCTGGCCTTTGGGGCAGTGTAGGCATTTGGCATACTCTGGCATGATACAGGTACTGTCACTATGCCCAACAGCAGAGGCAACACTGAGACTCCTGCAAGAAGTGGGCAAGGGGATGCTTCAACTCCCATGGTGACTGCGAAGCAGAGCTCAGCGAAGTGTATTTTAGCTCCTGTCCATAACTACCAGGAAATGTACGGTAGGTTGGATGTCTCTGGCAAGAGAAGGTCATAATGCAGATATCTGTTGTAAGCAGAGGAGGCAAAAGCAGTAAATGTCCATTAATGATATAAAAGTACTAACTATAAGGATCTGTTAATAGATCCAGAGGATGATATTTGGCTCTACGATCTACTTTATTAGTATTTAATTCTTCTAATGAGATAATATATAGGTTAAAGGGAATTTTTGTAATCTGTAGAATTTTGAGAATTTGAATGTTTTGTTACTCACAGAAATATTATTTTAGCCTGTCTAAAGCTAATGAATGTTTGCAGAAATGAGCAACAACAACAATGAAATGGTTTATTCACTGAACTATTTTGGTATTTTCTCATAGTTTCTCTATTTTTGTATCTACTCATTAGATCAGATTAAGGGATCTGTTCCATGTTCTTCTCATTTGTATAGTTATTATGGTACTAGGGAACAAATTTAGGGCCTTGTAGTCTATCATACTAAGCCATATGCTTAGCTTATAATCATGTTGTTTTCATGTATCATGGCTATCCATTCTAAAGGATTTTTCATAAGATACAAGTGCTAATTTTCACCTGACAAATAATGTATTGCTTAAGTTCTCACAAATGCTCATTAGTGGAAAGTTCCTTTCAGAGTCATCATAAACCCATCACTAATAGGGAATAGGAACTGAGTTACAAAAGAACAGACTAGGAAATGCCATGTGATGGCTGTAGCTCAAAGACAAATATATGAATAGAGGTAAATATTTCTCCTCTGCGACATAAACATACTTGAAGATTATCAGAGATAAATTAAGATGGAACACACTATTAGGATCAAGAATCAACTAGGATGATATATGTATGTATACATACATATTCTTAGGAAATGATAAATGATGAAGTTAAAAATCCTCAGTCTAATATTTGAATTCATGTGGAAAGGTAAGATGAAGAACTACTTCAGCAGTGCTTAACCACTAGAAGTTAACAAAACCACATGCTTTAAGACACCCACTGTTTGTTTAAACATAGAATTTAAACAAAATCCCTCAATTCCAATCAAAGGCATTCTTTTTCTTGAAAATTCATTAGATGGAAGGGGTGACATTGAACAAGATGCATTATATTCATAACCTGACTAATGAACTTAAAAGAAAAGTCATTATTGAAACCATGACTTAATTAAAATACCCATTTCAAAATTTTTTAATCAAGAATTGAATATTAAATAATAAAACTTATGTGGATGCATACCATGAAAAAAAGATCAAGGCAATCAAGCTAAAAAACTTTTGAAGCAAAGATTGAATCAAATACAAGAAATATAAATTAAATCAATCATTTTGGCAATTCAAGGACATCATTTTGACTCCTAATGAGAGATATAGAATTTTTTTCCTTTAATTCTTTCTTTAAAAAACCATAATTTCACATAGTACATGAGTACATTAAAAAGAACAACAAGAAAGATAAAATCTTTTGTGTCCCTATCTTGGGGTTTATTTTGTGTAGCATCAGGTTATATGGTCACATGTACATAGCTTTTTTGACTTCTTCTGCTTGTCCTAGACATATACTAGTTATTGCAGATAAGAGAAACCATGGGACCTATGTTTCTTTCAGTCTGGCTTACTTCACTTAATATAATATTTCCAAGTCTTTCCATTTCCTAACAAATGGGGCAATGTCATTCTTTCGGACGGAGGCATAGAATTCCATCATGTATGTATGTATGTGTATATATATATATATATATATATATATATATATATACACACACACACACACACACACAAACATATGTGTATATATATATACACATCTTGGTTGGTTCATATCTTATATATGGTACATAATGCTGCAATAAATATAGTTGTGTGGTAGTTTTAGTATACCCTTGTTTGTGATCATTTGGGTAAATGCCTAAAAGTGGGATTGCTGAGTCATAGGGGAACTCTCTGCGTACTCTTTTGAGATACCTCCATACTGCTTTCCAAAGTGGTTGAACAAGTTTACACTCTCACCAACAATGCAGTAGGTTTCCTTTTGGCCACATTCCCTCCAGCATCTGTTATTAGAGTTCTTGATTATAGCCTTTCTAACTAGAGTGAGGTGGAATCTCAACTTTGTCTTGATTTTCATTTCTTTTATGGCTAGAGAAGTTGAGCATTTCTTCATGTGAATATTGGCTATTCTTATTTCCTCTTCAGCGAAGTCTCTCTTTAAGTCTTTAGCCCATTTATTAATTGGGCAGTTGTTTCTTTGAGGATTTGTTGTTGGGAATTTAATTTTTTGAGTTCTAAGTATAGTTTAGATATGTACTTATAATGTACTACCTGATTTTTTTTTTGTTTCTTTGTAGGTTCTTCCCCCACGGTATAACCTTTGTTGTCACTGTATTTGATTCCATTGCCCTGCATCTTGTACATACATTTTTCTAATTTGGGGAGGGAAAGGGAAATAACAAAATGCTGAAATAAGGATACAAGATTACCCATTGTAACAATGAGATATACAAGACACTTCCTTGAAAACCAACTTTACAACTTTGAAGGGGGGTGTGAGGAGGGAAGAGTTGGGTAGTTGGGGAGGAAAGAGATGGTAGGAGAAAAACAAAGGAGGGAGTAACAATGCTCTATAGGAAATGGACTCATTACCTTGCTTATGTAACTGTAACCCCTCTGTACACTATCTTTACAATAAAAATATATTTAAAAAACCATAATTTTTATTATTAAAGTGTTTAATGAGTACATTTTTGGACCATTTCCTTTGCTTTCCCCAGTTTTATGATTCTATCCCTGCCCTCAAGTTACATAGGTCATTTTCACATAGTGTATATTGAATATCACGATTGCCTTTTTCTTTTTACCCTTCTTCCCTCCATTTCTGTGTTCCCTCCCTCTCTGTGATGCAGACATTTTAAATATGTTTGCTTTCACGCAAGTAGCCTAGAATTGTTTTTGTATAACAAGTACCACAGTTCCCTCTTTTGGGGTTTCCAATGCCTAGATGGTAACACAATGAAGTAAATGAAAAAAAAAATAAAGAGATCTATGTTGTAAATCAGGCACATTTTTTGTTTTCTAGTCTATCACATTTTACTTTTGTCCTGCAAAAAGATTCAATTACCCCTTGTTGAAACTCTTTTTTCCCTATAAAATAAGAAAAAACACAGGAATGGGCATTTCTGAGGGTTTCTGAGAGAATTAAATAATTTGCATATAGTTCTTAATATACCGTCTCTCATTCAGCCAGCAGTTATTAGTGGACTTGGTTTTGTTTATAAATGCATTGGGAAAAAATGCACTGGAAAAGCTGATTAGGCTGATTTCCAAGCAGTATAGCACAGCTGCTAAGAGCGTGTTGAATACCATTGTGTACACTAGGCAATGCTATCTTCAGCTTCTTCTGCAATCTAGAACTTGGTAATACATAGAAAAGCAGTAAAAATTGTTAAAAATGTGCATTCTGAGCTGGGTGTCAGTAGCTCATGTCTATAATCCTAGCTACTTAAGAGCTTGAGATCCAAAGATTACAATTTGAAGCCAGCTAAGACAGGAAAGTCCATGAGATTCTTCATCTGAATAACCAGTAAAAAACCTGGAAGTGAATGTATAGATCAAGTAGTAAAACCCTAGACTTGATTAAAAAATGCTAACGGACAGAGCCCAGAACCTGAATTCCTCTCTCTCTCTCTCCTTCCTTCCCTCCCTCTCTCTCTTTCTCTCTCTCTCACACACACATACACAATGAATTTGCTGTCTTTTAGAGTTTTTTAAATGTTATTAAGAAAAGGAGGAATCAAATTTCCAATTTTTCAGATTCCCAAATTAACATCCTGACACTTTAACTAGAAGTAAAATCAATGCATGCCAAGAAGGGTTAATTCACATTTATAATTCCACTAATTTGTTACGTGTTTTCTAAAAAGATAGTTCTATAGCTACATTTACATTTTTATCCTCCTTTTTTCCCCTTTTGTGTGGGTTATACTGGGAACAAACTCATGACCTTGAGCTTGTTAGACAAGTTCTCTACATCCAGAACCACAGGCCAAAGCTTTTTAGTTTTCTTTTTAGAAAAGATCATATACTTCTGTCTGGGCCATGATCCTCCCACCTCCACCTCCTCACTAGCTGGGATTATACGAATGTAGGACCATCCCTATCCATTTAAATAGCACACTTTTATCAAAACATAGAACTAAGATCATTAAATGTACTATTTTGGCAGTAGATGACATTGATAAATAAAAAATTTATTAACACTAAAGAACGTTTTTATACTGAGAAGTGTGGATTTCACAATTTGGAAATCTCTGTTAGTAGAATACAGTTTGCCTTTTCTTACCTGTAGCACTTGCAGTAGTATACATGACCAGAAAATACAGAATATTGCATGAATTCATAATCAGTAATGTTGCAATTATTTTGTGATTACATCAAGGAGTTCTACATCACCTTTCAGAATGATAATAATGCTAAAGGTATTTTATTAAAAATTGCGATAATATTATCTCAGAAAAAGTTTTGGTTATGTCCTATTCTGATATTCTAAAATGAATCCATCTTCTCATTCATTTTACATTTATTCAAGTTAGATGTTACCTCCTCTGACTGCCTTAGATGAGAGACTCATAGTAAAGTAGCAAGTTTGAGTCATAACCCTTATCTCAAAAGAATCAATGTTATTTTGTCAATAGGATTATACTTTAAATTTTTTTTAATTGTGAAAATCCCATACAGAGGGGTTACAATTACATGGGCAAGGTAATGAGTACATTTCTTATTAGGCATTGTTGCCTCCTCCTTTGTTTCTCCTTCCCATCCCTTCCCCTTTCCCCCAATCCCCCCACCACCCCTGGACAAAGTTGTGAAGTTCAGTTTTAGACATAACGACTTGTACATCTCATTGTTGCAATGGGTTCACCTGTATCGCTATTTAAACTGTTTGTTTTTTCCCTTCCCCTCCACAAATTATACCAACATCAAATACAATGAAAGCAGGGGTTGGACTGTGGGGGAGGGATATACAAAGCAGCAAAGAAATCATCTTATAAATATGCTAGAAACAATCGCAAGAAAGAAAAAAACATTTGAATACTTATCTTGGGGTACATTTCACCTAACATCAACTTATAAGAATCATTCAGGTACTTTGCATTTAATTCAAGGGTGCCTCAAGAAAATCACCTATGATTTTCTTTTCTAATTATGATTTTGCAAGAAAAATAAATATCTCTAAAGCATCTATAAGTATTAGTAAATTAAGACCAGTTGTTGTGAGAACAGTTTTAGAATCTAAGCAGCATTTTCCCCAATGAAAGATGTTGGGTTTCCCCTGAATGCATTTGCGAGTGCATTTGTGGTTTGTCTAATGAATTGTATTGTGTAATTTAAACAAGAAGAACTTAAATGGGTCCTGGTGATCAATGCACAAGCTAAACGTGTTGATTTGTCTGCTCTCCATGCTTATCTAAACATAAATAGAAGAAACTCAGAGGCCCACCAGAAAACACATAGTGAAACACTCTAGTATAGTCTGAAAACTTATTAGATAAAACCAATGATAATTTAATTGTATTTTATTGATTCAGGATAGCACTATTTGATTTGTTATTCTCCAGCAAATAATTCTGAAGTTCAGCAAGTCTTTATGTTTGTTACTAAAGTTAATATTCAGTATGCAACATCAGTTCTTACTGATGTAGGATATATATATACTTACACATATCTGTTGTGCTTCATATATAGATGTCTGCATATATATACATATATATATATGTAAAAATATAAAGAGAAAGTAGAGAGAAAGAGAAGGGAGAGAAATCTAGTATCAACTCTGACAGTTGAAATGTCCTACATAAATTCCATTGATGAAACTTTAAATTCAGCTTTTCACTTAATTTGTTTTCACTAAAACATTGCTTTAGAATTAAGATACCTTTATTAAGGATTATCAGTAAAATGTGGTAAAATCAGCTGACTTTGTAAGTCTAGATTTTTATCGTAGCTATGTCAATTAGCTATCCATTTCAGTGAACTGGTATTTATAATATTGAGACAATCTCCAGTTTGATTAATGCTGAATATGTCTTGTTCTCAGATTACTCTCTGACCTCCTCTGTTTAATCTAAGTCCTCCACAATATCTTGGACTATCTTGATCATGGCTTTTTAATGTCTATTTTTATGTTGGTGAATTTATAATACTATCGCATTGCCAAAAGTCAAACAAAGTGTGTGTGCTCATAGGAGGAAGACAATGTATTTGGGAATAAATGTGTTCATGTAATTATTTGAAGATGTCCATTGTTATTGCATACAATATATTATACATAGTAGCAGGCTGGTGACTTCAAGAAATCTTTCCAAACAAGCAGCTGGGGAAAACAGGTATTTGAAAATACAGTCTTCATTGAGTTTTTGCCATTTGTATAGTACCCTGATTCCAAAGGTGTATATATTTGACTCTCAAGGCAGTACATGGTTTTTCATAACCATTGGGCTTGATTTTGCACACTTTTAATAGTTTGTGCCATGACAGTTCATACATGTACAGAATGGGCTTTGGCATTATTTTCCATTTTTAAAATCAAATTTAGTAAAATTTAATTTATGTAACAAAATATAGTCCTATGAATATAGTATCTTCAAATGAGCTATAACAAATACATGTCCTTGTATGATTGCCTTTAGTCAAATGCTGACTACCACTGTAATAAATCTCCAATCTATTTCCACCCTTAGGGCATAGTCCAATTTGGAAATCACAGCAATTCCCCATTTTGAGATTGCCTAACACTCTGTACCAATTAATGTGATTTGTTTAGAAGGACAAGGCTATACAAATGTCTTTGGAAGATTTTATGCTACTGTATGTGTAAAACTTACATAAGTTCATATAAATAAGTCATTTCCATGAGAAGAATATTATTCAGTGCAGCTGGAAAGTAATAAAAATGACCCTGGCTAGGTATTAAACAAAATTGCGTTCAACATTCACATTACATAATTTTATTGCATAGTTTTCATCTCCTTAGGTAAATAATAACCATAAACCTTGGTTCCCTCCATTGCTAAATGGATCTGTCATCTTTCAGAGTGTAGGAAAGAAAAACAGTGATTCATTTTAGTACAGACTGTCCCTTTCTCTCAAATTGTCCTCACTTGAAAAACCACTTTTGGTCAGTCTCAGCACTGTTACTGTCTCTGATTGCATGTGTAATGTTTATGTGCAGATGATGTACTGAATTTATAACAGTCTTAGAGTGTGGAATAAATTCATGAGAAGTATAAATATTCACGCATGGAATACACCTGGAATAAATTTACCACTGTATATATTTGAGAAGATGATGGTAATTATTTTATCTATCCAATCTAAAACATATCCATTCTCCCTCACCTCCTAAATCCTGCTCTGGATTATTTCCCTCTCATACAATTTATGTACGTAGAATATTTATCTTTACGAATGTGTCAAAGTTGCAGAAACAATCCTAACACCTATTGTATAAATAAGAAAACATTAATCTGGGTGCTAGTGTAATCCTACCTACTCAGGAGGCTAAGATCAGAGGATGATAGTTCAAAGCCTGCCCAGTCCATGATATTCTTATCTCCAATTAACCACCAGAAAGCTGGAAGTGGAGCTGTGACTCAAAGTGGAAACACTAGTCTTGAGTGAAAAAGCTCAAGGATGGCACTCAAGCCCTGAGTTCAAACCCCACAACTGAAAGAAAGAAAAAAGAACTTTAGCAAGAATAATTATTGATATGGTTGATCTGGACAAAACATACATTACTGAAGATGTTAGACTACTCATTGTCTTTTCAGTGTTAGTAGCTTATGTCCAGCATGTCTCATTTTTTCTTTTTAAAAGAATATTTTTATTATCTTTAAGTAGTTGTACAAAGCAGTTGCTATTCAACAGAGCAGTTTATGAATGCAATGTGTCTTGATCAATGTCACCTCTTTTGACCTTCCCATCCAACCTTCCCAACTCACCTCCTCCCTCAATTTTCTTAATTTTATAGCGTGTATATTGAATTTGTTACATTTCTTACACTCAGTTTTGGGTCATAATTACAGGTATTTTTCAGTAACTTCATAACTACTGGATTCGGATGGACCAATTTCAACTGAAGGGAAAAGAAAGGAAGAGAGAAGGTTGGAACAAACATCTAAGAACACAGTTCTAAGGGATTTTCCTCTTGGTTATTGCTGCTAACTTAAGCCAACTTTTCATGTCTCACACTTCCTAAGAACAGGCTTGTCATCAACTCTTTCCCAAGTCAAGTCACAGTTTCTGAAAAGGAAACATGGCTTTCCTCCATGCAAAAGTTGTAAATGCAGGGAAGGGTTTCAGAGTTTAACAACTTGGTGTACTGAGAAATTTATTTTTATGATAGGAAGTGGTCTTTTAATGAGAATAAAAATAGCTGATGGGTTTTCATTAAAATGCAAATTCTGATTGAGTAGGTCTAGGGCAGGACCTGAAATTTAGTAGCTCTAAACAAGTTGTCAAGAACAACTTACATCAACAGCCTGAGAGCCACAGGTTGAGTTCGTAATGATGGGGCAGTTAGCTCTAGAAGTCTACCTTTGTCTATTCAGTTGCAATCAAGGAAACCATTCTACAGAACTGTAGTACCAATAGAAATCATAGACCACTATGTGATCTATAAGGGGTAATCTAAGGACTAATAATCCATGACCGCATTTCAGAGATACTCAAGATGATGAACTTTTATAATAAGTAGCCATGTTTATATATATATGTGTGTGTGTGTGTACACAATATACACATACATATGTACATATATTTTTGTTTAGTAGTTGTACAAAGGAGTTCACATTCAACATATCAGTTTATAAATTTAACACATCATTATCAGTTATCACCCCTTTCATCATTCTCTCCATTCCTTCCAACTCAATCCTTACCTTCAATTTTCCTAGTTTTATACAATAAGCATTCAATATTATTATTTTGTTCTTCCCACCTTCATCTCTATTTGTCTGTACCCCTCTTACCAACCCTCCCCTATGCATCTCCATTGTCAGATTTATTTATTTTGTTGGGCTGAGAGTTAGTTTTTCTAAGGAATTCCAACATTTGAATTTTCCTCTGTATATACAATACTTTGAATACATTTGTGTATATTTGCACGTGACCATGTATGTATTTGCCTGCATATTTATACTTTAGATCTAATTTCCACATAGAGGAGAAAACTTGTCATTTGTGTCTCTGGGCCTGAACTATTCAAGTAAAGTAATTTTCTCTAGGTCCATCTATTTCTTTGCAAATGATGTAAGTATATGACAACAGTTAGAAATTACTTTGGAGATGACCACCATTGTTTGTATTCTCACAGTTCCCAAGAAGAACATACGACACTCAGGGCTTCTCACTGGATAACAGTTGTGTAGGCAGAAACAGAGAGGGAGAAGAAAAAACAAACTGTAGCCAGAGCTTTTATTGTGCTTTCCTTAAGAAGTAATGCTTGAGACAAGCTAAGCAGATTCTGGATTGACTAGTTTGAATAATTGATGTAGGTTTGTTCCTAATTGACTTGTACTTAGCCCTGCAGTGATTAGAATAGGTGGTAGTGCTTCTGTATTCATGGGTACTATGTCTAATGAGACAGCCCCATAAAGGAGGAGAATGGCTCTGGGCTGGCCAGTTTGATTTGGTAAGTCCACCTCTGAGGGAAAAAAGTCTCCTTAGCAAGGGTGATGGAGTCAGTCCAGAAGGCTAGATACCAAGCCAAGGTTACTTGTGTGTATTATGAAGTTCTCCAAGTGAGGCACGCCTGACACATGTGGGTGGGTTAGGTGTTATAGCATCAAATTTCCAAGAGCTAGAAGATGGTTAATGAAGCCATTGATATTGTTTCAGAAGTGACTTGGGGGCACAGAAAGCCCGTAGATGCCTCTTCATCATAAGCATTATCATTTTTACTACAGGGGATTTTCTGTAGAGATTTGTTATGCCCTTGGGAAAACAGAGTCTAAATAAGAATTTTCTTCATTCCTCTTGGCTTTAAAAAATGCTTCTAAAACAGGAAAGAAACTTGTTCAAATCCTTGTTTCAATGCTAATAGCAGGCAATTAAAATAACCTTTATATCTCTCTAAAAGGATTGAATCTGCCTGCCCTGAACTCTCTGTAGCTCTGTCTCAAACATTGCTTTGTGGAAAGCACAAGGGATGTGAAGATGCCTAGATAACTACTTTCAATGAAGGTTCAAAAGAGGCCACAAAACACACTTGTCCATTAACATTTACCACAGAAAATGCTTCAGACATTTTTCTCTGCAGCACTGTCTTGATTACAGTGTTCTTTCAAGTTTTGTGATGACCTGGTGATGCTAATCTAACTTAGTGCTAATGGGCTTTAAACTCTTGCTGTCTGCGAATGTTCTGGAAGCTACTGTATAACAGCCCAACTCCTGGGTTCAGTAAGCCACTATTAGTGAGAGTATCTGAATCTAAATTGAGTCTTATACAGTAAATTTCCAGAAAGGTAAACTCTTGACCTTAAACTCAGCAAGAGTACTCATCTTCAGAAGCTCAGAGAAATAACAATCACATAATTGGTGTTTTCTGAAGAAAGAAGTATAGACTTTGATGTAACAATACAAGCTCAGCTTGTAGAAATCTCAGTGCTTGAAGATATTGGGGAGGGCAACACAACATAATGACGTCTTTCAAAAGAATCTAAGCAGCAACTCTAGGAGTGGAGCATGCTCATTCATACAAGTCTATTTTGTCAACTGTCATTTCACAATGACAGTGAGCACTAAGAGAGAAATTACAAATGACTCTCAAACCCATGACAGAAAGTAACAGCCCTCTCTTTAGTCTTGTCTCCCAATCACTGAAAATACAGCCCCATCAATTCAAAGTCAAAGAATTGTCAGCCAGTGGGAGGTCATAGCTCAACTAGTCATTGGGGTTCAGGGATTTAGAACGTAACTAAGAGCAGAAAGTCTTTTGTCTTTTTCCCACAGTAACAAATTCCTCTACCTCTGAAGATCAGTCGTTTGAAAATTTACAGAATTAAATTTGATGGAATACACCCAGTCATACTCAGACTTAGAATCTCTCCATTTCTGTAACCAGAATCCTAGGCCAGAGGCCCAAATCTGGCCACTCCTAACAAATGACTCACCCCAGAAATCAAATAGAAAAAGTAATCATGAAAGGTAGAAAAGGACTTTAATATCCAGCATGGTCAGACTGGGAAGACAAAGGAGAGCAAGTGTCCTATAACCCTGCCTTCTGGCAATCTGACCCGAGCTTCAGGTTTAAGTAGACAGGAGAGGGCAATAGCAAAGATTGAGGCATTTTGCCTAATGCTCAGTCTTATTGGCACTGAGAAATTTGCCAAGCTGTCACGAGTCAGCTTAAGTGGGAGGATTTTCAGACTTACAATGAAATGCCTTAAATAATATGCACAAGTTCAGAGCTGAGCAGGAATCTGCCTCAAAATTTAAGGCAAAGAAGACAGATACAAATAAAAGTGCGTAAACCAAGATTTATCTAGCTTTTCACTACCAGTTGGAGTGTCAGGTTTTCAGAGGTTTAGGACCTATGGCCTTTAAAATCCCTGTTACATTAATGCAGACTTAGAAGGATTGCCTCTTTCTTTTGTATGAATAAGGCTAAGTAAAATAAATCATTAGAAGCTCAGAAAGTTGAGGAGGAAAAAAGAAAAAGATGACTATATTCTACTAAGTGTAGTGAGAAAGAGTGGCAAGGCCTTGGGCAAACAATTTTATGCGGTCCCTTTTTTATACTACAGAAGCAACTTATGTTCTCCAAAACTAGAGTACTTACTTTTCTGGAATGGTCATTTCATATTAACCTGAAAAGAAATGATGCTTTGTATGGAGAGAATGCCTCCACTCCAAGTGGTCTCTCGTGAATCAGGATTTGTACCCTGTGCCTCAGGATAACCACATGATGATCAGGTTTAGAACTTGATAGCGACCAGTTTTAGAACTTGAAGGGCTTCTGGGTAACCTATTTGGGATGTAGGGCTGGAGAAAACTCTGATGGGAAACTGAAAAAGTTATCCATGGAATCCAGGTCCACGGCTCACTGGCGACACTGCCCTAAACCCTAGGGCTCACTTTAGATTATTCCAGGGAAAAGGTATGTTCTATCTAAAATGATACTCCAAAATGTAATGGTCTTTGATAAGGGGTAGGGCTCTTTGTGTATAAGGTCAAGGGTAATACTGATACCAAGTTTATGCATATAAATTATATATGCATATAAATTATATTGATTTACAAATGGGAGGAAGGAAGCAAATAGATTTGAGTATAGCAAGAAAAGATTCAGTTTGGAAATGAATGTCCTATTTAAAGGGTAAGGATAACTTTACCAAGAACTTGATTGTCACTTATAATTCATATTTCTATTAAAGTTGCAGGGAAGAAATGAGGATATATTATTATACAGTTTACCTACCTGCCAAAAAATTACAGAAAGGTGCAGTAATGTAAGAAGGACTTAAGAGTTTACAGATCCTAAGGCACTAAAAATCATACTCCTCACTTGAACCTGTAGGTGACCAATGAATTAGTCATCACTCTACTCCTTCCAGAAACAGCAGGACCATGCAGGCCAATCACTGTATCATGAGACCACTCACATGAGCAGGAGCAATCATCTTCCATTTTTGATTTAAATAGAAGAGAAAGAACAAGGGAAAGAGTTGGGCTTTGCCCCTACAATCCCATTGCTGCTTGAAGAAATCACATCTGTTTTGCACAGAGGAAGTTGTCACTAGTCAGGGGACAGTCAGGAGATGGAGGACAAGGTGAGGGCAGAGAGAAAAAGGCTTCTCACTGTGCTGTGCAGGATGCTAATCTACCCATCCTTTCTTTATGTTCCATGTATCATTATATTCCTATGCATTTAAATTCCAAAATATTGCAGTTTTTCTTTACAGGAGAAGATCAGGAAAGGGAAATACATATCTCCAAATGTATTTTGTCTGTTTATCCTATATTTACTGTTGTTGATGCTCTTCCATTATCATTTTGTGTTATTTTCTGTCAGTCTTAAGGACTTTTAAGTAGTGAAATTACCCTAACAATAAATAACTTTTTGGTTTTTTAAACTTGCACAAGCATTCATTTTACCTTCAGTTTTAAGGAATATTTTACCAAATATAAAGTTTTTAATTTCTATTGTTGTCTTGTTTTGTAACAACTTGATTCTCTGGATTATATTGCATCTGAAGACATTGCTCTGATTAATTGTATAGACTTTTCCTTGTATATGACTGGTCATTTTTCTTTTTAATTTTTTTAAATAAAGATGCTGTTCCTAGGGCTTGTAGTTGCATCAGTAAGGTGATGAGTACATTTCTTGTGGAGCTTTGTTACCTGATCCTTTTTTTTTTTTTTGGTCTACTATCCTTTCCTGCCCACACCTCTCCCACTTCCCTCCACACACACTGGTCATTTTTCCATTGCTGCTTTCAAGATTTTTTTCTTTAATTTTGGCTTTGTGCAGTTTGGTCATCTTATGTCTAAGAACAATCTCATTTGTGTTAATGCTTTTTGGAATTTGTTTAATTCCTAAGAAGTACTTCTTTGTTTATTTATTACTAACTGGGGCTTCTTTTCTACCATTTATTAAGGTATTTTTTTCTTCTCTTTTGTCATCCTCTTCAAGGACTGTATGGGAGTATTGCAATTCTTAATACAGTGTCACAGATCTACATTCACTTAAACATGCTTTTCCCTTGTATTCTTTAGAATGGATGTTCATTTCCCTCAGATATATTTGTTTACTTGTTATTTCTATTAAAACTTATTTGAAGTCTAGTGTGGAGATTGGGGCTTGTAATCCTAACATAATGGAAAAGGCAAGAGATCAGGAGGATGGCAGTTGTAGACTAATGGAGATAAAATCTTGGTGAGATATCCATCTCAACCAATATAAAGCTATGTGGTGGAGGGTATCTGTTATCCCTTCTACACAGAGGTGTAAATAGGAGAATAGGAGGACAGGCCAGCATGAGTATGAATTTAATACCATATTAGAGAAATAGAAAGCAAAAAGGGGTGGAGGACATGGCTTGTGTGATAAACCATTTGCCTAGTTAGGGAGAGGCCTTGAGTTCAGATGCCAGGATCACCCTTCCCTCAAAAACAAAAAAAAAAGATATAATATGTTTGAATTCATTTTCCTGTCGTCCCTTGCATGTTTTCCTTGAATTTGACACTCCAAAGAACAGCTACTTTAAAGGCTGTCTGTATAAACAAGAAAGAAAAGAAAGTACTCACTCAATACCACTAAAATCCTCCACAGAAGCGTGTATAATGTAGATTCCCAATAGACTGCAATCTATCCATTTAGGTCTTCCTCCTGCTTTATCACACAAAAGAACCTTTAGCTCTTTCATACTTTGGGGTTTGTTTATCATATTTTTAACAATGCTGTTTATATCACCAATTAATCCCCAATACGCAGCATGTGAATAGTAGGTTACATTGAGATGAGAATAAATTTTTTGAGGTTCAGTGGATAGAAAAATTTTACGCACACATACAGGAAAGGGAATAATAGAATGATTCATTGCTATAGCATTGATGTTTTAATTGGAGGTAGAGATTTTGGTTTGTGTAGGATTCAGTACCATATAAAAATCTAAGCTTGGTCCGTGAAACATAAAGGCAAAAATAAAATCCTATAATAATATACAGTAGGGAAACTGTAGTCTTAATTTTTATTTGTATTGAATTCAATCTGTTCAAGATTTGTAACTGATACAGTTGCATGTCAAGTCCTGTTTCCTTCTTCTTTTTTTTTTTTTTCTTTGTCGGTCGTGGATCTTGAACTCTGGGCCTGAGCACTGTTCCTGAGCTCTTCAGCTCAAGGTTAGTGCTCTACCACTTGAGCCATAGTGCCACTACAGTTTCTTGCTAAAAATAACAAAAATATTTTAATTAAATATGTAAGAAAAGTTCATTAAGAATGATTTTCCTTAGTGTATTACACAGTGTGTCCTGGAAAGTATATCCTGAGGCAAAGATGAGGAAAACATGGTGATTGCTGTTTTTTAACAAAAGGAGAGAGGACAGTTGGATCTGAGAATCTATATGAGTTTTGAGATATAGATGAGATTAGAGGATCTGAAAAGGGATGTATAAGTCTCACATACACATACTTGACTGTAGCATTCCATTTACTTTCATAAGATACAATTTAAAATGTCTCAGAATGTAATACAGCTTCTTTCTATTTCTGTGCGTCAGTGTATTTCTTTCCTACCCTTTGTATGACTGTCAATATTTTCATTACTGATGGTATTTTTCTCAGGAGACATCAACTGAAAATTAATGAATGCCTCAAAATTGATCTCTGTTACTGCTTGCTGATGTATGTGACAATATATGTGACACATATACTGAAATTGTATTGCCCATTAATTAAAAGATGTAGGAAATGATCAAAATTTTTTTCGTTCATTTGGAGACCGTTTTGAAGGCAAGATGTGTTTCTTCTTTCTCCAGAATTAATTAATATATGGGGTATCATTTCAAAATCTGAATACAGGACATTTAACATTTTTAACGTGCTTAAACAGATAATTATTCACCTTAAATAATAAGAGTATTTGATGTTAGTAGAAGTAAAGTTCTTATTCTATCACTACTATTTATTAGTCAAAATAATTTGGTCAAAATACTTATTTAAGGATTATTTTCTCAGATGGCATGATCTTGTATTTAAAGAACACCATGGACTTCATTCCCAAATTACTCTAGCTGATCCGGAACTTTGGCAAAGTAGCAGGGTATAAAATTAACCCTCAAATATCAGTGGCTTTTCTGTGTGCCAGCAATGAGAAGAGCACAACTGAAATCAGGAAAGAAACTCCTTTTGTAATAGCCCCACAAAAAAAATAAAGTACTTAACTAAAGAAGTGAAGGACCTCTATGATGAAAACTTTAAAAACACAAAAAAAGGAAATTAAAATAGAACTAAGGAAGTGGAAAAACCTCCCAGGCTTCTGGATTGGGGAAATTAATATCATGGAAATGGCAATACTGCCAAAGGCTATCTACAAAATTCAATGCAATACCTATCAATATACAAACTCATTCATCAAGGAAATAAAAGAAGCAACCCAAAAATCTTATGGAACAATGAAAGACCCTGAATAGCAAAAACAACCTTAGCAGAAAGAACAGAGCTGGAGGAATATCAATACCAAATTTTAAACTCTACTACAAAGCCATAGTAATCACACCAGCTTGGAATTGGCACAAGACTAGACCTTAGGCCTGATAGAATAAAACTGAAGACCCAGAAATGAACTCACAGATCGATAGCTACCTAATCTTTGATAAGGGAACTAAAAAAATAGAATGGAAGAAAGACAGCCACTTCAGTATATGGTACTGGCAAAATTAGTTAAACACTTGTAGAACATTAAAATTAGATCCTTATATATCACCCCACACCAGAATCAACTCCAAATGGATCAAAGACCTCAGAGTCAAAGCAGAAACTCTGAAAACATTACAGGACAGAATAGGAGAAACCCTAGGTCTCCTTGGCACAGGCCGAAATTTTCTTAGTGATAGGAAGAGAACAATTTACAATGATGTTATAAGATCTGGGGAAGAAAAGAGGAAGTAATCATTTCCCTGTTATCAGAAATATACTACTTTGGATTAATGCCCAAAAAGCATTTTTGCCGCTAATAGTGCTTGAATAGTATCTAACCTCTCACTGATTTCTTGTTGGCATAACCACTTCTGATTAGCAGACCCTACATATGAGCATGGTAGAAAAAAAGCCTAAAAACTGTTTGAACATGAACCAAGAAGAACTGAAGTTTCGGTGTGAGAGTTAAAATATAAATATCTAATGCATCGGGGCTGGGAAGGTGGCTCAGTAGTAGAGCACTTGTCTTGTATGCTCGAGGCCCTGGGTTCGATTCCTCAGCACCACATAAGAAAAAAGCCGGAAGTGGCGCTGGGGCTCAAGTGGTAGAGTGCTAGCCTTGAGCTGAAGAGCTGAGGGACAGCGCCCAGGCCCAGAGTTCAGGCCCCACGACTGGACCCCCCCCCAAAAAAAAATCTAATGCATGAAGAGGAGATCTTCCATATAGTAGTGTGTTGGGATGCTGGTATTGGGATAATTGTGGGGGGATGGCAGGGGCAACATGGATCACGATACATGGCACTCATAAATGGATAAGTTGAACTGAAATCCCTTTCTACAACTATTTAAAGATAATTAAAAATTTTTAGTAGAGATTAGCAGTCCTGTTTTTATGCTTTTAAAACTTCCTTGACAATTTCTTTCAAATCTATCTTATTCAATAAAAGCTTAAAATATGAGAGTAACAACTGTTCTTAGGTACTGGAATTTTAAATGGAAACATATTTCAAAGAGTTAGTATATTTCAGAAAAAAATGTATACAATGTTTTTTCCTACTATGGGCCTTTTGTTTCTGTCATTAGAAGATAGCTAAACAGATAAAGACACAGAGCATGAGGTATCTTCTGTGTTCCACAGGACTGCTGAGAAAAGATGCCAGTACAGTGCCTATATTAACGTGAAACCATTTTATATGAATTAATAGATACTTGTATGAAAAAATGAAAATTAGTATGCAATCCCCTTTTCATTTTTTCTCAATGACAAGTGAATAACAATGGCAATATATCACTTAACACATGTAAGGGTTTGTTTTTTCTTCTGTGAAAAAGAAAGTTTGGATTCCTTAATTTCCTTTAGGTTTTCTTCAGCTTCGTTGCTGTTTCTTATCAAGATGATGATGATAATAACTATGATATTTTGGCAATAACAATGGTGACTTTTATAACAAATCAAGCTTTTCTTCAATGCTATGTGTAAGGCACCAGAATAATCCCTCTGCAAATATAATTCTTCCCTCTTATAACTTGTTTTATTATACTTAACAACATAGAAAATGTTGTGTAAGTGAACCAGTTCCTCTTCTCATGTGTGGTTAGCAGAACTGAGAACTAAAAATTTCTCTATCTTCCGTTGGAAGCATTACATAGGCAAGAGAAAGATGCCTATAAATACAGATGTATTTTATGTTTCAAGGTTCTTCACTAGGCACTGTTATAGCTGGAACTCTTGCAAATACTGTAAGCTCATTTATTGCTTGATTTCCTTTTATTGGTCTATTCACATGCTGTTTCTTGTTATAAGGCACCTTAGTCTTCAACATCCTTGTGACACAATATCTGCACCAGTAAACCAATAAACATGGAAGTGCCTTATATTAAATTGCAATTATATATGACTACTTTCTTAATGCTAGAGAATGATGAGCTTTCCACAAATTACATTTCATTAATTAATATACTGAATGAATGATGATGTATGATGAGTGTTTAAAAATTATCATTGCTTGGATTTTGAACACACTTGTGAAGTTACTTGAAATTTGTGTTAATGAAAGAGTGGGAGTGGATTTTCTGGTCAGGCAGAAGTAAAATAATTAGTACCACAACTATTTATAGTCATTTATCTGACTTGGTTTTAGGTTGAAGTTGTCCCTGCCTGGCAATGACATTTGGTAGCGGGGATAAAAATGTTACAGAAACCAATAGAAATTTGGCCATTGTTCTTGGAGTAATGTACTATTTGTAGCAACTTATGGAATGAGAAAGAACATTCTTGGTGCTCTCAGCCCCAGATGACCAGAATTCTGCAGTCCATACTGCAGAATTAGTATTTTAGTTCCATTCATCATCATAGTACTTTTCTTAGCAAAAATTAACAGAGCACATATTGGTTGAGCTCTCTGTGATGTGACCACAGAAGTCAATCAACCATCATTACTATCAAGGTATTTGTACAGTATGTATGGAGAGGTTTCTAAATTTCTACATTATAATATGTCACCTAGCCAAGTTAGGGAGAGAAGCTTAGAGAGAGTAAACATTTCACTTCCTTCAGTGATTTCACTTTGGACTTCTTCCCTTAGCATTTATTGACCTCTCTAATCATGGGGAATATAGTTGTTAGTGTTTCAGCCTGGGTCTGTTTTGTGTGATGTGAACATAGTTGAATGAGGTAGAGATGCCAGCTGGCAGGACCATTTCTGTTCAATCAGGAACAGTAGAGGGGATACTGGCATCTGCTTGGCTTTGAAGACTTCTCTGACAATCTGGCTCCCTACAGAGTGGGAGCCTTTCTTAGCATATGGGCAATGTGTCACAGGGCAGAACACCAGGGGGCTTGTCAGTAAAAATGTCCTCACAGTTGGGTAGACTCTCCTGACATGTGTTGCTAAGCCTTTTTTTTCCCCCCTATGTTCTTTCTATTTTCCAGAAAAAGACAGTGCTCTAGTCATTCCCTTTGGAGCTATCATGAAGGACAATACTGCAAGTCTAGCTTGCACTTCACAAACATGGAATACCTTCTAAAAGGAGGCAAACTTTCCTTGTTACTGTGATTTGGATCATCCTTATTGCTTGCTTACTTGTGTTTCATTCTTCTTTCTTTCTGCTCTCTACTCCCTCCCTTTTTCCTTTACTCCCTCCCACACTCCCTCCCACACTCCCTCCCTCCCTCCCTTTTCTCCTTCCTTCCTTCCTTCCCTGAGAATTGAACTAAAGGCAATAGGTATGTGCCCTACCACTTGAGCCATACTCTGAGCCTTTTGGCTTGTTTTGACTTCTCAGAGACGGATTCACTTCTGCGGAACTGGCATCCAGTTCTCCAACTGTGATCCTCCTATTTCATCTTAGTGAAATAACCCTGACTACATGAATACTCTGTAGTGATCCATCCTGATGCTTCTGAGTGTGTGGTGGATTTTCAGTTTATATGTTGTGCCTTGAACTTGGGGCCTCATGCTCTCATTTGGGTATTTGACTCAAGGTTGGCATGCTACTACTTGAACCACATCTTTACTGCGAGCTTTTTTCTGGTTAATTGGAGAAAAGAGTCTCATGGACTTTACTGCTTAGGTTGGGTTTGAATGAGGATCCTCAGATCTCAGCCTCCTGAGTAGTTATGAATGTAGGTGTGACCCACAAGTGCCCAGTTATGTGTAATTTGTAGAGTCCTGATAGAATTCTTCATGGATTACATGTATTCTTCTTGATGATTGTATGCAAACAGCACTGAGGTATAAAATACTTGAGCTTAATTCCTACCTCTGTGCTTTTATCTTATAGATATTCATTTATCTAAAAATTAGAATGATAGCATTCAAGACATAATGTGGAGTGTTGACTGATTTGCATGCATGTCTTTCTTCAGGGTTTAGTTTATTTATTGTTTTAAAAAGGGTCTTGCCTGATGTTTGTTGGATAATTACTGGTGAAAAAAAGAAAATAATTATGTGTGACCTCTCCTTACCCCCTATACACACTATGTATTGTGAAATATAGAAGGAAAAAGAGATTAAGGTAACTATGGAATTCATTAATAGTTGAAAACGATTTACTATGGACTTTCTGTCCTTGGCCTTTTTTCATAGACATTTTAATAAACTTAGCTTCATAAAGCAAAAACTCATGGCAAACCTTCCTACTACTTAAAAAAGAAGAATGCATAATTTGATTAGAATTCTCAAAGAAGAACAGACAGAGCACTAAGGAATTATACATTGTATTATAGTATATCTTTGGACCAGCTAAATCATTTTTACATTTAAGTCCAAACCAATTATCACCACTTGTTCTGGGTGATTATCTTTAAGATAATTATTTATCTGTCTGAAGGTAAGGACTGTGTCTTATTTCTCTTTTTTTTTTTTTGGTGTGGGGCCTGAACTCTGGGCCTTGGTGCTATCCCTCAGCTCTTCAGCTCAAGGTTAGCACTCTACTACTTGAGCCACAGGGCCACTTCCAGCTTTTTCTGCTTATGTCATGTTGAGGAATTGAACTCAGGGTCTCATGCATGCAAGGCAAGCACTCTACCACTCAGCCACCTTCCCAGCCCCTTTCTCATTCATCTTTAAATATTCTTATTGCACAGAAGAGGATTTTACCACACAGTGGCTACTAAATAGATGTGTGTGTTATCAATAAATATGCTTGAAAATAATTGTTAAGGTTGTAAATGCGACCAACTAAAACCACTGCAAGATGCTATGTAGTTTTCTCATATTTGGCAATGGTATAAATATTATTTAACATTGATAGTGTAGAAATGCACTATATATATGGTGTTCTGGTTAGGTGATATAATTATTTTAAACAGCTCTTTTTAAAATAAGATTTTTATTGTGAAAATAATGTACAGAGAGGTTACAATCACATGAGCAAGGTAATGAGTACATTTCTTATCAAGCATTGTTGCCTTCTCCTTTGGTTTTCCCCTACCATCCCTTCCCTCACACTTCCACAACTACATTCCCCACCCCCACCCTCAAGCCTAAATTCTCAAGTTTGTTTTTCGATATAGTGTCTCGTACATCTCATTGTTGCAATGGGTCCACCTGTATCCCTATTTAAACAATTTGTTTTTTCTCTTCTGCAACAAAAAAGTCACGTGGTACCTTATAAATATGTGAGAAATAATAACAAGAAAGAAAAAAACCACTTGTGTCCTTATGTTGGGGTTCATTTCACTTAACATCATCTTATCTGACCTTTTCTGCTTGTCTCAGATATATACTAGTTATTGCAAATAAGGGAAACCATGAAACTGATGTTTCTTTGGACCTGGCTTACTTCACTTAATATAATTTTTTTCCAAGTCTTTCCATTTTCTAACAGATGGGGCAATGTCATTCTTTCTGATGGAGGCATAGAATTCCATTGTATATATATACCACATTTTCTTTTTTTTTTTTTTTTGTCAGCCATTGGCTTTGAACTCAGGGCTTGGGCACTGCCCCTGCACTCTTCAACTCAAGGTGAGCACTCTACCCCTTGAACCACAGGGCCACTTCTGGTTTTGTAGTGGTTTATTGGAGATAAGAGTCTCATGGACTTTCCTGCCTGGGCTGGGTTTGAACCGTGATCCTCAGATCTCAGCCTCCTGAGGATTACTAGGATTACAGGTGTGAGCCACTCGTGCCCAGCAATATACTAGATTTTCTTGATCCATTCATCTACTGAGGGGCATCAGGGTTGGTACCATAGCTTAGCTATGGTAAATAATGCTGTGATAAATATAGTTGTGCTGGTATCTTTAGTATGGTCTTGTTTGTGATCATGCGGGTAAATGCCCCAAAGTGGGATTGCTGGGTCATAGGGAAGCTCTGAGTCTTTTGAGGAACCTCCATACTAAACTTTCCAAAGTGGTTGAACAAGTTTATACTCGCACTAACAATGAAGTAGGGTTCCCTTCTGGCCACATCCCCTCCAGCATCTGTTGTTATTAGAGTTCTTCATTACAGCCATTCTAACTGGGGTAAGATGGAATCTCAATGTTGTTTTAATTTGCATTTCTTTTATGGCTAGACAAGTTGGCATTTCTACATGTGTCTATTGGCCATTCTTACTTCCTCTTCAGAGAAGTTTCTCTTTAAGTCTTTAGCCCACTTATTTATTGGGCAGTTTTTTTTTTTGAGGATTTGTTATTGGGGGATTTAATTTTTTGAGTTCCAGGTATACTTTAGATATGAGACCCTTGTTCTTAAACAGCTTCTTCTGTTATTAAATTCAAAATTTTTATTTCTGTAATCTTCCTGATTTCCATCATTGTTTTGATTTGCATTTCTTTAATGGCCAAAGATGTTAAGCATTTTTTATGTATCCATTGGGCATTTTTACTTTTACTGAAGAGTCTGTTTAGCTTAAATAAATTTGTCCATTTATTAATTTGGTTGTTGAGTCTCTGAGGGTTTAGTTTCTTGAGTTCTTTGTGGGTTTTAGATAGTAGGCTATTGTCTGACATAGAACTGGCAAAGATCTTCTCCCATTCTATAGACTGTCTTTAAAGCTTATAACTCTGTCCTTTGCCTTGCAGAAACTTTCTATTTTGATGCAGTTCCATTTATCTCTTTGATTTGCTGAATTCCTGCTTATGCCCAAAAGTTACCACAGAAGACAAAAAAGTGGGGGGTGGTAGGTTAAGGGGCCAGTAACCAAATAAAGAGAGTAAGGGGGATGCAGTCATAAATAATATACAATATATAACCCATGGAACTAGAAAAATTGAGGAGATAGATAGGATTGAGATGGATGGAAGAAGGTGAATTGGGAGACATTGATCAAGATTCATTTTACTCATAAACTGATACATTGAGTTGCAGCCCTTTTGTGCATCTATGTAAAGATAATAGAAATACAATGAAAAGAAAAAAATATTTTACCACATTAGTTTTACTTGCTGATAAAGTTTTCAACTGTCTAATGTGCACAATTCAAGCTTCCCCCAAATAACGACATTATCAAGGCTAGTAAGTTTTCACTGTGTTTTAAATCATGGGGTTTTTTTGGAAGTAAGTTTAAAAAAAACAACCTTAAATACTATCATAGTTCATCCCATTGTTTTTGAGGTGCATTGAGTTAGTTCTGTGCATTGCATTCACACAGAACAGAAAGGGAACCTGAGGAGCTGATCGATAACTACTATTAAATTCAAACTGTGCTCTGGCAAGTTTCCCATCACATTTGGAATCTACAAGAATGAGTTGAGATACTTGTAATGAATGTGAGACAAAATTGGTTGCTTACTCAGTGGCAGCCTGCCCAATAACCATTCTTATTTCCACCTCCATAGTCAGGTTTGTAGAGCCCCAAAATGTACTGTCAGACCTATAGCCATCTCCATTGAGAAGTCAAGATGGTGCTAAGCCAGTCAAAATTGCATTTGGCTATTTCAGATAGCTTGTTACCTACTGCTTGCATTCTTACTTTGATTTCTAAGACACAACCTTTTTAAGTTCTGAAGTAAATTTAAGCACTATCACATTTTAAAGACAATTAGTTAATTCTAGTTATACAAACGATCGAAAGAAACCTTGGTAGCATAGGCTTAACAAATAAATTCTTAACTCTGGAAACTTGTTGCAAGTGAAGAGGCCAGGCATAATGATCCATGATGGTAGTCCTAGCTAGGAGGTAAGGATAGAAGATTATGAATTTAAGGTAAGCCTGCAATATATAGAAAATTCCAGGTTAGACTAGGCTATGTAGTGAGCCCTTGTCTCAAAACAAAATAAAGAAAACAATATATATATATGGATACACACACATAGTTTTATGTAAAGTTTTTGATTAGTGATTTTTTTTCATTAAATTACTGTACTGTTAGGCTTCTGGATATCAATCAACTCTGTTTACATTCTACTCAGTCAAACTGCATAAGTGTTTATGCACTGAAACCTGAACATCAGCTACAAAAAGTCTTTATGCTTCAAGTTTTGTAGCCTGTCAAAATGTCAAAAGATTTGGCATCAAAAACTCATTTAAAAAGGATGCCTTAAGGGACTACTCGGATGTTGAGGAAGCCATTGGAAAATCCCAAGCCAGCTCAAAGAGGCTTTGCAATTTGCCTAAGAGACATTTTTCAATTCATGAAGATGCTCTTCATGTGGAACTGCTTACTCCCCAACCCTGCCTTGGGCCACTGGAAATCACTGCTTGGCTGGCAAAGCATGGGGCCCTCACTTGTTAGAGCTCATTCTTTCTTTCTTTCTTCTTCTTCTTATTTTTTGGCCAAAACTATTTTGGAGAATCAAGTGTGTCATCACTTTTCCACACAATCTGAAACAGAAATATCCTTAATTTTAATAGGTAAGTTCTACACACATGTTCATATTTTGCAAACCTATCAAATGTTATGTATAAAACTGAAAAAGAAATTATTCCAACCCTCAATGAGTTTAGTAATGGTACTTAGAAAATATATTTTTTTCATAAGGCCATAAAACTAGTGTGCAGTAGGTTGAAGTGAGCTTTCACGACATCTTTTGAGGGGACAGTACCAAGATCTGAACTCAGGTTAGCTTTCTGGGCAGCTGTTCTACCACTTGAGCCATGCATCCAGCCAGTTTTTTGCCAATTGTTTGTGGAGATGGAGTCTCTCTGACTTTTCTGCCTGCACTGGCTTCTAACATTGTTAGGTATGAGCCACCAGTGCTTGGCTCAAACGTAGGTTATTCTTGCATGAAATAGCTCTCCCATCCTCTTGGGGGAGCGATATTTCATGTATGTGTGCATATCTGACTCACCTGGTGGTCCTCACTCGGATCATCTGGGAATTTGCTGATGTACGGATTACAGCTAACGAGGTCAGTAATGTTTTACATATCATGACTAGCTAGAATGTGTATTCACATGCATGATGAATAGCAGGCTGATATTTTTCTGTTCACTGTTGTTTTTTTTTATGTGTGTACTAGAATTTAGATAGGAGACAAGGAAAGTACATGATTCATGCTTTTAGTGTACCTTTTTTGTTGGTTGATTTATTCCTATCACATTCTTGACACAATCCTTGGCATATAGTATGAAATAAACATTTGCAATTTGGTTACTTCTAAACAAAGAACCAAAAAGGTTGGAGCCACCCACGTAACCACTGTGTTTACGAAGGGTAATATCTTGACATGGACTGCTGCAGAGAAAACAAAAGTCAAATACCATGTATGCATTCTAACACATTCTCTGACCTATATCCCAGCTTATTCTATTACTCTTCTTAGAACCATTGCTGTGGATAATAGCAGTGTTAGGAGCCGCTGAGTGTCTTTAACTTTGAAATGCAGATTATTAGCAAGTCTTTTGGGCATACATTTGATTAGGCAAATCCTTTCCCAAGATCTAGTTACTTATTTTTATTAATCCATTTCCAAGCCATGTATAATTCTTCTTTCTTGGAATTCCTAACTGCAACTCCGGATACATTTTTAAATGTGCTGTCATTATGCAGTGTAAGTAGTGTTTTGCATCTGTAATTTGTTATGTTGATCAATGTAGGCTACATTTTGCAAACATAATAGTGCAGTTTAATTTGTTTAAATATCATTAATACCAATAATTCATAATGTGCCATGCTTAGAAATGGAATATTATAGTGAGAATATAGTAGTTAATGGGATGAAACCTGGAGAGCTAAGAGCTGCTGGTGAATTCTCACATTCATAAATATTTAATGAGCCAAAGAGGGTTAGATAAGTAAGTGATTATGTAATTAAATGACTCCCTCTTCCTAACTCTTTATATAGTCATCCATCCACAATTAAGAATCAGATAAAAGCCATTCTCACCCAGTGCATGTCATGTTTTGCTATTGTAGCTAACCCCTTTCCACTCTGGTATACAGGCCCTCCTGTTGTTTCCATGTGTTTCCTGCTATGACACTTTCACTCCAGATGTTTCACCTAGCTAGCCCTATCATTCCAGAAGCCATGGAACCTATATCCTGGCTCGCTTTTTTCCCTTCTCCTGGCTTCACATTGTTGTGTATAGGGAGAGAAGTAATAGCACCATGCCCCCCACTACTATGTGCCTGACAGTTTGTAATCAAATTTACTCTCTAGCTCTTCCTAAACTTTTCAGTTGAGATGACTGAGCAAAAACAACTTTTTGAAAAGGTAAACTATTCAGGTACTGCATGCTTGATCACAGAAAGTCTAGTCTCTTCATTAGTATTTATGAGAAAGTACATCCAAGTTGAGAATACAGATCTGTGTTTTCTTTTTAAAATAGAAGCTAATAGGCTTTAATAGAAATTAATCAGTTAATAGGAGAATAAACTGAGTTTTTAAAGATGTTTTTATTTGCATAACCAATTTTATTATTGTTGTGTTAATAATGAATAAATATGGCATTGTTGTAAGTATTTTGATCAAAGGAGCATTAGTGCAGAGAGAGTTGTCTTACAGTCTTGAAGATTTAAGGGGCGACAATGATCATGATGCATTGTAGATATAAATTGACATGTTGTTGAAATAAAACCCTTTTGTACAACTACTTAAGGATAAAGTAACAATTTTTTAATTTTACTTTATTGTAAAGATGCTGTATAGAGGGATTACAGTTACAGGAGTAAGACAATTAATACATTCCTTGTCGAGCATTTTTACACCTTCCCTTGTTGTTCTCCCACTATCGCTTTCCTCCCTCACCTCCCTCCCTCCCCCTCCCTCCATTCCCACTGTCCGAAGTTGTAAAGTTCATTTCCAAAATACTGTCTTGTGACTATCATTGTCCCAATGGGTCACTCTGAGTCCTTGTTTCAGCATTTTGTTATTCCTCTTCCCCTCCCCAAATTAGACAAATGTATACACAAGATGCAGGGCACCAGATTCAAGTACAGTGACAAAAGGGGTTATACGATACAGGGAAGAACATACAGAGGAAATAAAAAAATCATATAGTACATTAAAAACAACAACAACAAAGAAAGACCTCTTGTATTCACATCTTGTGTTCATTTCACTTACCATCACCTTATATGATCATGTGTACATAGCTTTTGAGCTTTTCTTTTCATCTGAAAAATTATCCTAGATATATACTAATTATTTCAAATGAGGGAAAAAAATGGGACCTACATTTCTTTAGCTGTCTTAATTCATTTAATATGATTTTTTCCAAGCCTTTCCATTTCCTAACAAATGGGGCGCTGTCATTCTTTCTGATGGAAGCATATAATTCCATTATATATATACATCACCCAGTTAGACTGGCTATAATCAAGAACTGTAAGAACAACAGATGTTGGAGGGGATGTGGCCAAAAGGGAAGCCTACTTCACTGTTGATGGGAGTATAAACTTGTTTAACCACTCTGGAAAGAAGTATGGAGGTTCCTCAAAAGACTCCACATAGAGCTCCCCTATGACCCAGTGGGATTCACTTCTGGGATTCACTTCTGGGCATTTACCCAAATGATCACAAACAAGGACATACTAAAGCTTCCTGCACAACTATGTTTATCATAGCATTATTCACTATAGCTAAGATATGGAACCAACCCAGATGACTCTTAGTAGATGAATGGATCAAAAAATGTGATATCTATCTATCTATCTACAATGGAATAATATAGCATTTTTTAAATTAACAAGTTTGAAAATTGACGAATGCATTTGAATGAAAACATCAACAAATAGGAATATCCCAGATAATTTTGTACTTCTTATCCAATTTGTAACAAAACACTGAGAATACAACATTTTACTGTCCTTGTAGAAATATATGTAATTTGGGGAAGGTGGGGAAGGATATGAATTGCTAGAATTATTGAATAAAGATTAATTGAACCCATGTACATTGGCTGAAGAATGATTGCATCAGGAAGCACAGACAAACTAGTTTAACACTGAAATCAGTGGTTGAAAGTAGATTATTTAAAACAACAACAACAACAGAATTCCAATTCTTTAGAGAATAATCTGATTTGAATGGACTTGATCCACATCTAGAAAATTGTAGATACTGGTCTATGTTTTTAATCTGTGTGGGGATTATCTAAAAACTTTTGTTAAAATAAATTTTCATCCATATCCTGCAGTGTTCTGAGGAAACAAATTTAGGAAAGAAAGTATTTTATTCATCATCTAGCTTAACTAATTCTGTAATCTTAATAAAATGTTGAGCTCAGTTACTTTGTTCTTACCTCAACTGAACTTTGTTAATGATTGTTAATGTTGCTCCCTCCAAGTTGAAGTTTCCTTTTAATTCCATCAATATAATTTTATTTTGAAGAAGTAGTTGTTCCCAAGTCATATTCTGTGACTTTGAGTGGCACTAACTCCATTTTGGATCCACAAGCAAATATTACACTTCTTCAGGGGTAATTGCAGAATTGAATGAATCGCTGTGGCTAGAGCTGTCGAGGCAGAGCTACAACTTGGACTCTATTAGAACTGCGGGGAGTCTTCTGACAAGTATTTATGGGAAAAAAAGAAAAGTTCTCTTAGGCTTGAACTTGGCAAAACGAAGCTACCTCTTGTGAGCAAGCCATTTTACTAAGACCAGTGGAACTGGCATAGAGACAAAGAAAACACAATTGAGAGATGGATAGGGTGAAAGTGATTTCTAGAGTCATTTTGTGCTTCCTTGAACAATTGATTCTTGTCTGCACACCATGGGCTTTTCAGCCATGAAATCAATAAATATCTATTCTTCTTCAGCCAGTTGTGCTTGAATTTCTTTCATTTGTAGAAGAAGCAGTCTTAACACAAACTAAGTGCTTACCTGTATTTTTTACTTCAATTATATCAAATTTATGTTCAATTGTGTTGCTTACAAATGCTTATCTGTTGTGCTTCATTGTATACCTTGTAAGTTACATCAGAGGTTTTTTGGAAAGTAGAATGGTAAAGTGAAAGGACCCAGAGAGACAAAAATTTCACTGTATACTCCTGTTATGTTTGTATTGTGAAACACTGAACATGTCTTCTCAATTCTCGGAGCTCTTGTCTCCTCATCTGTTACAGGTGGCAAGGAATTGCTTTATAGGATTGTTATGAGGCTTAATTAGGACAACATGTCGTATGACAAGTGAAGAATAATAGCTAGTGGAATATTGTGAATTGAATACAAAACATTTCAATGCCTTTATCTAGAGATCTGCTCAGTTACATTCTTGATTTGTCCATGAATAGTAACAACTAACCAATTAATGAAATAAAGCGATTCACTATCATCCTTGTTAAAATGGACATCATTTACCTGATCTATTGCTAAAATCCCCTTATGCTAAAATGTCCATCTTCCCAGTCCATCCAAACCAACAAGCCCCTGAAGTGTCCCCTTGTATGGCAATCACTAGAGATATTAAAAGGACAAATTCCCAGATACCACTGCAGACTCTCTGAGTCTGAGTGCTTAAGCACTTCTGATACACACTGATATGTCGATAGTTAGGATAAAGAGTACAATGATGTAGGAGAAAACATGCTTTCTAATATAGTGCATTCCAGACTCATCTTTCTACTTATGTATTTTCCATCCATACAAAAAACTAGTCACTTTCCTTCAGCATACCATTCTCTGATTATTAAATTTTCATGTACATAATTTTTTCTCCTTAAAAAGTCTTTTCCTTCACCTTTTAACAAATCCCCATTTCTCATTAGTGGACAGAAGCTACATTAAATCATTCAGAATTATCTGACTTTTCACACCAACAGTTCTTATCCTTTCTAAGTGAGTTGTTGTTTTTATGAATTATTCATTCTACAGGACTGTCAACTGTTTCCCTTGTTGCACTTTCTCCACTAGAGTATGAGCAACCCAAATGTGATCACTATTATTAAATGTCTATAGAGTAAATGAATGAAAGAATGAATGATTCATAGTGACTGGTATTAGGCATTGAATGATAGAACAAAAGGAGGTTTACAATAGAGCAGGAACATTAGCTCATTTGCTTAAAAGTTATTTAGAAACATATGTCCTATGAGGGCTAACAGAACAATGTTTGACCCAGAGGTAAAGGTATAATCCCACTTAAGATCTCAGACAGAAAATAAGAGTTGAGCTTTGAATGAGAGAAAAACAATAATCACTATAAGCAAGCAAATATGCTCAAGAAAAAAGGTATTATAAAGAATTTAGAATCTTCCGATGAATTTCTGAAGGAAAAGCGTGGCTGCTATGCACCTGGTTTTTGAGAGACCATAGGCAATTTCATAACATAAAAAAATAGAAATTTTAAGCTTTCCAAGAGAAATAAATTAAAAATATTTTAATTCTTTCTTGAATGTTTATTTTTATTGTAAAAGCAATGTACAGAGGGGTTGCAGTTACGTAAGTCATGTAATGAGGGCATTTCTTTTTGAACAGCTTCACCTCTTCCCTTGTTTTCTCCCAGTTTTTCCCTTCCAACTTCCTTCCCCACGAATTGTACAGTTCATTTTCACCAGTGTCTAGTGAGTATCACTGCTGAATTAGTTCAACATTGTCCCACCATTTCTGTGCTTCCCCTTACCCTCTCCAAATCAGATAAACTTCATATAAGACAAAACTACAGAAATCTATAACAGCAACAAAAGCAGAAAAACAGAAAAATAAATACATAAAGAAATCACAAAACATAAAATAAAAATCAGTTTCCATTTCTTAGAGTTTATTCAAAAAGCATCATTTTATATGATCATATGCACATAGTTATTGAGCCTTTGTTTGTTCAGGCCACACTACAGACACCAGCATAACCATGTTCATTGCAGCATTATTTACCATGACCAAGAGATGGGATCAACCCAGCTGTCCCAACATGGTATACATACCCAATAGAATTCTATGCTTCCATTGTAAACAATGGTATTGCCCATTAATAAAGAAATGGAAAGTCTTTGGAAAAATTTATTAGGTGAAGCCAGACCCAAAGAAACGTAAGTTGCATGGATTCCCTCATTTGTAATAATTAGAATGTACCTACAAATAGACACAATACATAGTAAAAGACAAAATATTACACTTCAACGTGATAAATTAAACAGGACTCTAAACATTCACACAGAGGTGGATATGCTTAGGAGAAGATCACAAAGGCTCAAAAACTGTGTACATATGATCATTTAAAAGTATGGGTGTCGAAACAAAATTAATTTTATTAACTATATTTTTACAAAAAGTTTACCATTCAACAGGTCAGTTTATATGTACAATGCATCTTGATCAATATCACCCCTTTAAATAACTTCCTCCTTATCCTGTCATGGTTGAAATGAGACAAGATATCAGAAACAGAGAAATCTATAGTGTGACATCTAACTACACAGAAGCATGCAAAAATCTTACTGAATATTTGAAATTTGATTGACAAGAAGATGATAATACATTAATATCTGAAGGGAAATGAAGTATCTTTTTAGTAGCGATTGGGAAAAATTAAGTGGAAAAGAGTTTTGAGGATTTTTTTCTTTTTTCATTTCTTTCCAAGTATTGGCTGTTAATTGAAAACCAGCTGCCATTTGTAGCATTACATGCTCCTGTGTCACACTTGGGAGATTTAGAGTTAAAACTTCGCAAGTCTAAAGGAAACAATCAGTTTCCTATAATTGCTCCAGCAATTCTCTACAGAGATGTGTCTGCCTCTTCTATGCTTTGCAATACTTAATTATTGACTAAATTATTAGTAAAGGAGCTCTGGAAATACACCCAGCATAAGCCAGGTTTACAATTGGGACATCTGAACATTGCTTCATAGAGTGTGTTCCATACAAAATTTAAGGACATTTTTATATATTTGTCTTCCAAAAAAACCTCTGTGCCAAAATAAGATTGAAAGGTATGGTATTAACTAATTTTAGTTAATTTGCATATGATTAAATAAAGCTTCATTCTGTCTACTATATTTCTTGTATATCCATCTATAGATGCACATTTGAATGATTTAATAACTTGGCTATTTTGAATAGTGCCATGATAAACATGGGTGTGTTGGGATCTTTAGAGTAAACAGACTTTGACTATTTTACATATATACATCACATAGCTGGACCATATGGATGTTCTCTAATATTTTGAACAACCTCCATACTGATTTCCATAGTCACTGGACTAGTTTACATTCCCAACAATAACATGTACGTATGGGCTGGAGAGAGAGTAAGAAATGTGTTAACAAGTATTTGCATATATACATATATTGTGGTGTTGGGTATCAAATCCAGAGCCTTGCACATACAACAGGTGGATTTTTTAAATGGGTCATTTCATGGATTTATAGCCTTTACTTTTGACTATGAAGATGCTTTTCTGTTGCTGTTGTTGGTCGTGAGGCTTGAAATCTAGGCCTGGGCGCTGCTCCTCAGCTCTTCAGCTCAAGGTGAGCACTCTACCACATGAGCCATAGTGCCAGTTCCATCTTTTTCTGGTTATATGGTGCTGAGGAATCAGACCCAGGGCCTCATGCATGCAAGACATGCACTGTACTACTGTGTCACCTTCCCAGCCCTGAAGATGCTTTAAAATGATCTATTCAACCATTTTATGAATTGCATAAAGACAATTCTGAACATGGCTAAATAACTTTCCAAGTCCACAATGTTTCTCAGTAATTAGGTCTGTGATCCCTATTGTAACCTCTGAGAATGTGGTACTCGCACACAACTGAAACTGAATTTATAATTAATGACAGTGTGAATGGTACTTTATATTATTTTATTTTATTTTTGGCTGTTGGTCGTGGGGCTTGAACTCTGGGCCTGGGCACTGAACCTCAGTTCTTCAGCTCAAGGCTAGAGCTCCACTACTTGAGCTTCAGTGCCACTTCCAATTTTCTGGTGGTTTATTGGAAATAAAAAATCACATGGACTTTCCTGCCCTGGCTGGCTTTGAACTGTGATCCTTAGATCTCAGCCTCCTTGGTAGCTAGAATTACAGGTATGAGCCACCAGCACCTGGCTTGAATTATACTTCTTGAATACAGAAAATGATTTCTACAGTTAAAGCATGATGAAGCTTCTAGACATCCTGACTATTGGATTTTATCTGAATCATGATTCTGTTTATCACTAGGCTCTTTTGTATCTACCAAGATAGGGAGATGACCTATCAGAGGCATGCTGTTATGGGAAAAATTGGGAGACAGAAAAGGTCATTGGTAAGGAGTGTGTGTAAGTCCATTTTGTGGGGCTGTAAAAGAATAATAGTTTCTTGTGATTTATTTTAAAATACAAATATCTATTCCACAGTTTAAGAAGCTGTAGTGATCAAGATCAAGATGATGTAGGAACTGTTTTCTAGTAAAGGCTGCCTCCTCTAGATGGAAGAAAGGCTGAGTTCTCACAGGCAGAAGATAGAAGAGCAATAGGCCAAAGTTTGCATGAAGCCTCTTTTGTAGGATCACTCTAAAAGATCCAATTTCCAGCATTGTCATTTAAGCAATAACTGAATTTTTGATGGGGCATAGGTAAATGGTAGTAGGATGGCTTCTGATTGAATATAGACCTCATCCTTAGAGGCAGGAAGTAGAAACATGATGGCAAGAGGCTAGAAAGAGTAAATAGAAAATAACAAAACATGTATTCATTTGGGCTAGTATCAATGTTTGAACTCAGAGCCTTGCCACTCACTCGGACTGGCACCTTACAAGATAAACTATGACTGTAACCTGGCTTTTTGTTATTTTTGGAGTGGACTGCCACAGAATTTTTACCTTGGCTAACTTTGAACAGCAATGCTCTGAATCTCAGCATCCTGAGTAGCTAGTCTTATCATCACAAGTCTTTTTGGAAGCGTGAATAAATTAAAGTATACAGCACCAAGAGTCAGACACATTTTTAAATGACTGTGACAGCATTTGATCCTATGAGGAATTTGGCAAGAGTTGAGTAACTGAAATTAGGATAGAGAGGAATGTGGGCATCATTGAGCCTTTAATTTAAGTATATAACCAGAGTAAAGAGTTTTCATATCTATACTAATGGACAATATGTGGTTTCGATTTTTCTGTCTCCTTCACCTTCCTATTGTTAAGTGGTATCTTTAAAAGTCACTACCATTTGTTTGTACAACCAGAAAATAAAGTAAAATCACAGTGATCTGATTTATTCTGTTGAAGGCAGGAGGTATAGATATTCTATTCCAAGATAGTGACATCTGACCTTGTTAAGTTATACATCCTTCTTTCCTCTGAAGTATAGCAATTGACAGCACAGTATTTATATTGCCTGGACACTGAGGTAAGTAAAATAAGCTCACCAGAGCATGATGTTTTCTGCAATTAATGATGGCAGTTGGGATTAGTATTGAACTCAGTATAGGTTCCCTTGCCTCATTCCTATCTTCAAGAAAGGATGAATATGGCTTAAGTAAGCAGTGAGTAGGTACAGAGGTAGACACCCAGACAAGCAACTATTAAGCACTTCAAATCCAGCGAACAGCAATCTCAATGAAATTTCTATGAAAGCTATGTTCATATCTTATTTTCTACACCACATTTTTGCACAATAAAATTGTGTGATAATTCATGTAATTATACCAATAATTATCTAATAATTGCCATAATTAATCCAGGACTCCCTTGAGGGGAAAGACAACTGACCAGTTACACCTGCATCAGCTAATTTCAGGTGCAATCATTTTTGCATGCAATTTTTTTACACCTATAATTAATTGGCAGGGCTCAAGTTAAATGTAAGACAAAAGCATCTATGTTACCATTGTTCATAATATTCAGGAGGTTTATACCACTACCTAGTGGTGCAACACTAATTAATTACTGTTTGAAATTTTTAGCACAGTGTCTTTCTGGAATGACATGGAGACTATGGTTGAATTGTGTTTTCCTGCTCTCAGAATATCAAATAGAACTTTCTTAGAAGAAAAATGAGCCAAGTCTACAGCTCATAACCAAACAGAAATGATTAGTCTTCTATAATATTACAAAGAGAATGTATTGACAGAGCAAAGTGGACTTGAAGAGTAGTTGTAATTTTAATTTTGGAGTTGACTATTAAAGAAGCAAACAGTTCTGATTTCCTTAGTTAATGTCCTTGTGTATACTGAAAACATGGATGTTCAATAAATGCTGAATGAATGAACAAATGAATAAGATTGCAACTATTTTAGGATAATTTGATTTGGGATTTTTTTAACTTTAAATTTCTTTTTTTTAAGAATGCTAAAGATTTATTTTGTGTTCTTATTTTGAAGCAAGCTATAGCCCAGACTGGCTTGAACTTATGATCTTCCTGCTTCAGCTTCCCTACTGCTAGATTTACAGGTACCACTATGCCTTGCTTCTGTCTTAAACATGTAAGTGTGTACTATGAGTAAACTGAGCTAGAATATTTCTTAGATAGGCAGAGGAGCTGCTATCAGTAGAGTTATTGTGACTCTGTAAGAGGCCAGATCAGCACCATATATGGGAAGCAACAGCATTAAACAATTCTAGGCAGGCAACATGCCAGGTAGAGACCACTGTCCAGGTCTTCAGGAGCTCAGGTCTTTATTATTTCACTGACTTGTATTTTGTTCTTCCATACTTACTTGTTCCACTGTTTTGTAATCAGGGCAAACTGAGAAGTTCAACTAGTCAATTAACTTCCTCAAACTAAAACCTTTTATTCTTGGGTAAATTAAACTAATTGTCACCTAAAATTATTTTTTTCTTTTTTATTGTGAAAATACTGTACAGGGATATAATTACATGAGCAAGGTAATGAGTACATTACTTATCAAGCATTGTTGCCTCTTCCTTTGTTTCCACTTCCCATCCCTGCCCATCCCCTCCCCCAAAGTTGTAAAGTTTGTTTTTCATTTATTTATTTTTTTAATTTTTTATTGTGAAAATACCATACAGAGGGGTTGCATGAACAAGGTAATGAGAACATTTCTTATCAAGCATTGTTGCCTCCTCCTTTGTTTCCCCTTCCCATCCCTTCCCATGTCTCCCCCCCACCCCTCCCCTCTGCTCCCTCCCCCAGCTTTTTTGTTGCAATGGGTCCATCTGTATACTTGTTTAAACAATTGTTTTTTTTCCCTTCCCTTCCCCAAATTATACCAACATCAAATACAGTGAAAACAGGGGTTATACCATGGGGGAGGGACATACAAAGTAACAAAGAAATCATCTCATAAATATGTTAGAAACAATAGCAAGCAAGAAATTTTTAAGATAACAAAGACTAAGTCAGCTGAAGAAACAAGGGTTGGGGCTAAGGAACGCTACTACATGTAGGCACAAGACTAGTGGGTGAGTTGTTGGCTTAGCTGTGGGCAGTGCTAGCCTAGTGGGCCTTCTCTAGGAAGGCTCTGCAGCACCAGACACTGCTGCTACACAGCTCGAAGTCAGAGTGGTTTCCATAATAGGGATGTTCAATAATGAGTAGTTTAAAAGAATCACATAGTACATTATAAGTATGTTAAAAACAATAGCAAGCAAGAAAAAAACACTGTTTCCCTGTCTTTGGGTTCATTTCACTTAACATCATCTTATATGGTCAGATGTACATAGCTTTAAAATATCTTTTTTTTAGGGGAGGGTGTTGTGGGGCTTGAACTTGGGCCTGGGCGCTGTCCCTCAGCTCTTCAGCTCAAGGAGAGAGCTCTACTGCTTGAGTCACAGCGCCCCTGATAATGTCATTCTTTTGTTTCTTTGGTATGTTCTTCCCCCAAAGTATAATTCCTGTTTTCTCTGTATCTGATTCACGTGTTCTGCATCTTGTATATACATTTTTATAATTTGGGGAGGGGAAGGGATATAACAAAATACTGAAATAAGGATACAGGTTGACCCATTGTAACAGTAAGATTTACAAGACACTATGTCGAAAAAGAACTTTACAATTGCGGGGGTGGGGAGGAGTTGGGGAGGTGGGGAGGGAAGGAATCATAGGGGACAAACAAAAGAGGAGGTAACAATGCTTGATAAGAAATGTACTTCGGCACCATTTATGTTAGGTTTTTAAAAAGAGGTAGCCCAGTAAGAACAACAGCACTCAAGTGGTATTCAGGTAAGGGGTAGATTTATTCGGTAGACCTGCTGGGACCAGGCAAGGTTGGCACTCCACGTGGCTGGCAAAAGAGAGAGGAAAGAGAGAGAGGAAAGAGAGAGAAAAGAGCAAAGAGAGCAGAGAGAGCAAGAAAAGAACAGAGAGAGAGCTAGAAAAAGGCAGAGAGAAAGCTAGAAAAGAACAGAGAGATCTAGGTAGCAGAGAGAGCTAGAATAGATCAGTGAGAGCTAGGTAGCAGAGAGAGCTAGAATAGAACAGAGAGATAGGTAGCAGAGAGAGTTAGAATAGAGCAGTGAGAGAGCAGAGAGCTAGAAACAAACAGAGAGAGAGAGAGAGTTAGAATAGAACACAGAGAGAGAGCCTGGGCCTGCGCTAGGCCTTATCTAGGGTATGGGGGGGGGGCGAAGGTGTGGCCACATCAGGTTAAGATGTGACCTCAGCAGATGCAGATGTGACCTCTTCCAGGTGTCCCAGTTGCCTAGGTAACGCAGGTACTGGGTGGAGACTTTGCTGCGAGGAGGGTGGAGTCTGCTAGCCATCCAGGAGCAGACCTTACAGTACTCATTACCTTTTTCATGTAACTGTAACCCCTCTATACAGTACTTTTACAATAAAAATATATATGGAAAAAAATAATGAGTTGTTTTTGTGGATCATAGCTCCCAAGTAGTTTGATTTTAGCTTTGCAGTTTTTAACTTGATTACTTTTTCTATTTAAATCTCTCAGATTGTTTTCATCCATACACAGTATGTAATCGAATGTAACGAAGTCTTCTTTGGTAACCTGTCTTGCCATATGGGCTGTGCTAATGTCATGATTTTTTTGGCAGCTCATAGCTCTTGGGTCTAGGGCACAGCCCATGTTCCAGTCAGAAATAGCATCGCTGTCAATGGCCCAGTTATCTGAAACATCTTGGTCAGCTACAAGGTTTCTGAAAACTGCTTCTGCAATGGGTGACTGGCAAATGTTACTCAGACACAGGAATAGCACAGACTTGGAACCCCGTTCTACCATCTTCCTGGGTGGTCACTGGCACCTCTTGTTTTAATTTCTTAGTCTTGTACAAAGAGGTTTCTGTTCAACATGTCATTTTGTGAGTATAATGCATTCTGATCAATATCAGGACCATTTTGGATATACCTTACAATACTACTAGAACAGCTGAACAAATCCATTGTGCTAGTTCTTCTGTATATTAAATGCCAGTATTGGATGTTTTTCTAAACATATAAAGCTATTATAGTCTCAGTTCTTAATAGAGAAATCTTCAATTTTTGTATTACTAATTACTATTAAAAACTGGCAGAGATCTAATTATAGAACAAAACATAGATTAAAGTAAAAAAAGAATTATTTTAGATTAATTTGCTTCATGTCTTTGCTAACTTACTAATTTCCTATAAAACACACCGAATTTTTAGTTTATTTGATGAGATCACAGCCCTTGAGGGGGAAATTAATGGCTTTGAAATAAGACTGCTTTATTTGTGTAAAAAATTAAATGGTTTTCTATTAGCCACTAAAATGCTTGCTCATGGGACAAACATTTGTTGTGTCCCTCAGAGTGTGTTTTAAAATACAGACGAAAAGCCAGGTACCAGTAGGACAGGCCTGCAGTCCTAGCTACTCAGGAGGCTGAGAGCTGATGATCATGGTTCAAAGCCAGCCGGGACAGAAAAGTCCCAATGAGACAGACTCTCATCTCCAATTAACTACTCAAAAACCAGAAGTGGTACTGTGGCTCAAATGATAGAATGCTAGCCTTGAAGAAAAGAGGCTCAGAGACAGCGCCCAGGCCCAGAGGTCAAGCCTCACAATTGAAAAAAAAAAAAAAAAAAAAAAAACCAAATAGGGTTACAGGTGGGCACATTTCAACAATGAGATGTATAAGATGTTATGTCCAAAATGAACTTTACAACATTGTAGGGGGGAGGGGAGGAAGGGGGAGGGGCCTGCGAGGGGGGATGGAAAGGGATGGGAAGGGGAAACAAAGGAGGAAGCAACAATGCTTGATAAGAAATGCACTCATATATGGGAAGGGAAGGGAAGGGGAAGCAAAGAGGAGGCAACAATGCTTGATAAGAAATGTACTCACTATCTTGCCCATGTAATTGTAACTCCTCTGTATGGTATTCTCACAATAAAAAAAAATTTAAAAAAAAGGAATGCACTCATTACCTTGTCCATGTAATTGTAACCCCTCTGTACGGTATTTTCACACACAAAAAAAAATTCTGTAAAAAAAAACAGAGCAAGACAAAGTTGGCCTTCTTGCATTTCGTTATTCTTTCTTGTCTATTTACAGAGCTTTATGACCCCACTGTGGATTTTTAAATAAGTAATATTTGGAATTTTTATAATTAAAATTAAGAATACATGTTAGATAATTTATGACATACAGAAAAATATATTCTTACATGGACAAGTAGTGTGTTCATTTATATGTAGAGTCATATATATATTGTTCTATATATGTAATAGATCATATATGCAATATATAACATGATACATATAAAATGTGCAATTACTCAGGAAGACACAATGAAATAACATATTTCTTAGCAATGTATCTTAAATGTGTTGGAGAAGACAAAATAGGTGTCTTTTTCTCTTCAGTCACCAAAATGTCTTTAGGTGCAAATGACATTTTTTTCATAAATTAATTTCTTCTTAAAGAGTTAATCCCTGAAATTCCTCTATATTAGGAAGATTCCTTTTCTCAATATACTATTCAGAATCTCAAACAATAGGAAACAAGTAGAATAAAATAAAATCTGGTATTCTTGCACTGGTTATATCAACCAAGGACACTCTCCTTTTGGTCATATGAAAGACAGCTTTCTAGTTTGTATAGTTTTATTATTAGGTTTAGACTTACCTAAATCCAACAATTTCATCAGTCCTTCTCCATAAATCTATCTTTCCCTCCCTCCATTGCCCTCCCTAAGATGTAAATAGTCCACAGCCAAAGCCTAGGAACATTTTACCTGTCATTATTATTGCTTTATTGTTTGGACTTGTTTGTTTTCAATCTTTCATTTTTATAAAGAAATTGTTTCGTAACATAGTCCATTTTATTCCAAAACAATTTGCAAATGTTATATAGATAACTCTTCACAAAAGAAAGCTCTGTGTCTTAAATACAACACTACATTTGTTTTGATGTAGTCACAGCCTATGAGCCTTCACCTATGTGACCTGTCTTTGTAGCTTATTGGGAAATAAATGAGTTTTATATGATTGAACAGACCATAAGGAACTAGCCATTTGCTTTTGCCTCCCTGGTTTGTCTGTTTGATTGATTCCCTTTCTTCTCATGTAGGAGCATAATAAGAATAAATTAAATGATTTGATTATATTTTCGGTTTTCTCTTTAAAAATCACTCTAAAAAAAGAAAAGCAAACATTGTAACTTTGCCCGGGCACACATGTGAGTGTATTCATGTGTTAGTATGCACACACAATTAATGCTACTAGAAAAGAAGATTGTTTTGTTCTAATTTTGGTTATAGGGTGTTTGAATCATTGATTGTTTTCCTAGTCCTTCAAAAGTCCTTTTGTCTTTCATCCAAGTTTCTTCCATTCTTTCTGACTTTTGCACTATTGAGCATAAATCATTACCTCTTTTTCTATCCTTTTACCTGTTTATGGGGGGTTTAAAAGGATTAATAAAAACAGGGTTTTAACAGCAGTGTGTCTATTTTTAGAGCTCTTGGTGGCTATTATGTTGTGTGAAGCAATCCCTTTTATGTCACTAGGAGCATAAGAGCATTTTATGATCAACTGGAAGCTACAATCAAGAAAAAATATTGTTGATGATATTCTTAGGCATTACATGTTTTTATCTCACCTTGTTTATGGAGGAGAAGACAATAGAGATGTTCTTAGGAGGGAATGGAGTTTGAGTTGTGTCTGTCTGTATTGTTCAGCTTGGCTTTTCTGTTTTGTCAACTCTAAAATGTGTATTTTTCTTAATTTATTTTTACATCAATTCACTAAGTTAAAAATAAATGCTGAAATTATGAGAAGATTTAATACATCTCATGATAAAGTTATAGACTATCAATATATAGTTTTCCTTCTCCCAAATTTTAATATGTATAGAAACTGATACATAGATCAATGAATAGCAAATATGTCTTTAGCATGATTAGATGAAGTTCCAAAACATGAAGCTGAAAGCATATTTATTATGATTATACCAAATAGTTTTTGTATAAATGCCATATAATAATATATCTATGAACTTAATATAGCATGCTTAACATAGAATACCATATAGATAGATATAGATATAGATAATTAGTAGAAAAAATATTAAGCATATTCACTTAATATACCCTCTCAGGACTGAAATTAGATTTGATATCTTCTTTAGTTATCTATTGATAGATTCTTGTTTTCTCTATTGTTTTATAAGGCATATTTCAAATATTCTTTAAGATTTTTTTAACTTAAGTTTATTTAATGTCTTGAAACATTTGAATGTGGTGGTTCTTCCTTATAATCTTAGAACTTTGAAGACAAAGGTAGGAGGATGTCAAGTCTGAGGTCTGCCTGAGCAACATACAGAGTTCAGGACCAGCTAGGGATGTACATAATACCAAAGGATACAGATGTAACTCAGTGACAGAGTACTTGCCTACCATATACATGATCCTGATTTTGATACCCAGCATTGAAAACAAATCAGCATTTTCTAAATCAGCATTCACTTTAAACACACACATCTATATCAATTCTCTCAATCACATTCATATACTAGACTGAAAATTCATTATCAATGGGAGTAGAAATGAACTGTATGCTGGAACATACATGAAGTTGTTCATATCACCTTAGAAGCTGACTTAATTACCATTTGTGTTAGCTCTCATTGACATTTATTATCAAGAAATGAATAAATCAGCTTGCATGAAAATGGATTGGAGCGTCAATCCCTGTATCTTTAAGTGTAATAACCCATGCAACTTGAGGCTTAATGTATCTTCTCACATCTTCTTATCTGGTAGTCCAATTCTCATATTCCTTGTATAGTACACCTTGCTCAGTTCCTAACTTACAAACAAGTAATTATTTATGAAATGAACAATTATTTAATAGATCCTAGTGGTCTTTTCCCAAAACAAAGCTAAAAACAAGGTAGTATAAGTTCTTAAAAATGATATTCTAGTAAAGAAATAGATTGCAAGGAAATCCATGCACACACACATATGTACATGTGCATAGTATACACATATATACACACAAATATACAAAGTTGCAGAAAATGATAGGTAATGTGAAGATCAGGGCTGTGATCATGTGTAATATGAGGATTGCAAGTTATGTGAAAATCTGGCATTAGTTCTAAAAAATGAATAATATTTTGATATGTGGAAATAGAGTTGACGCAGTGGGAAATTTTTTTCAATCAATTTTGGCCCATTAGTTTTAACATAACAGCTGTATTTTTCAGTATAAACAGACTAAAGTAGTTTGAACAAAAATGAGGAAATGAGTGAAAGCTGGATCTAGAGGTGAAAATAATCGAAATACTGTGGTATATATACACAACGGAATTCTATGCCTCCATCAAAAAGAATGACATTGCCCCATTTGTTAGGAAATGGAAAGATTGGAAAAAATTATATTAAGTGAATTAAGCCAGGCCCAAAGAACATAGGTCCCATGGTTTCCCTTATTTGCAATTACTAGTATATATCTGAGTCAAGCAGAAAAGATCAGATAAGATGATGTTAAACAAAATGTACCTCAAGATAAGGACACAAGTGGGTTTTTTTCTTGCTATTGTTTCTAACATATTTATAAGGTACCATGTGATCTTTTTTGTTGCTTTGTATGTCCCTCCCCCAAGGCATAATTGTATTTGATGTTGGTATAATTTGGGAGCGGAAGGGAAAAAACAAATTGCTTAAATAGGGATACATATTGACCCATTGCAACATTGAGATGTACAAGATGCTATGTTGAAAAGTGAACTTTACAATTTCGGCAGGTGGGGGGAGGGGTTGTCGTTGTGGAGATGGGAGGGAAGGGATGGTAGGGGGAAAACAAAGGAGGAGGCAATAATGCTTGATAAGAAATATACTCATTACCTTGCCCATGTAACTGTAACCCCTCTGTACAGTTTTTTCACAATAAAAATCTTATTAAAAAAAGAAATACTGAAGAGAGTTTGAGGAAGAACAATAGATGCTTGATCTTATTTAGAAATTATATGCTTTAGGCAAAGATTAAGTTGTTATGACTGTAAGATTAAAGAAATAAAAACAGAACAACAGAAACAAAACAAAACAAGAAAAGCCGGGCACTGGTGGCTCATGCCCATAATCCTAGCTACCACCCCATTTGTTAGGAAATGGAAAGACTTGGAAAACTTATATTAAGTGAAGTAAGCCAGACCCAAAGAAACATAGGTCCCATAGTTTCCCTTATTTCCAATAACTAGTATAGATCTAGGATAATTTTACCAGAAAAGCAGAATAAGTCAAAAATTACATACATATGACCATATAAGATGATGATTTCACTTAGCATTAAGTGAAATGAACCCCAAGACAGGGGCACAAGAGGTTATCTTTGTCCCTGTTGTTTTTAATGTACTAGACAATTTTTTTTGTTTCTTTATATGTTCTTCCCCCATGACATAACTCCTGTTTTCACTGTATTTGACTCTGGTGCCCTGCATCTTGTATATACATTTTTCTAATTTGGGGAGGGGAAGGGAAATAACAAAATTCTGAAACAAGGATATAGGTTGACCCATTGTAACAGTGAGATGGACAAGACACTATGTTGAAAACGGACTTTACAACTTCTGGGGGGAGGAGGAAAGAGGAGTTGGAGAGGTGGGGAGGGATGGTAAGGGAAAGACAAAGGAGGGGGTAACAATGCTCAATAGGAAATGTACTTATTACCTTACTCATGTAACTGTAACCCCTCGGTATAATATCTTTAAAGAAAAACAACAACAACAGAAGAAAATCTGGGCACCAGTGGCTCATGCCAGTAATCCTAGCTACTCAGGAGAGATCATAGTTCAAAGCCAGCCTGGGCAGCAGTGTTAGTGTGACACTCAGAAAACCGGAAGTGGTGCTGTGGCTCAAGTGGTAGAGCACTAGCCTTGAGATGAGAAGCTGAGGGTCAGCGCCCAGGCCCAGAGTTCAAACCCCATGACAGGAAAAAAACAAAAACAAAAAACAGAGGGAAAAGAACACCAGTAATTTCAACTTAGTTTTTCATGGTACACTTGAATTCATGTTCATGTCTAGTATGATTATTAATAGTTTTAGAAAGTTCTTTGTTATGATCCTGAAGAATGGTAAAAGGTACTTTTAATTACTTTATTACCCCACAGAAATTTAGCTATGCATAAAGAAGAAATTTCTTATTATTACTGAGAGAACTTTCTGCCTTGTTAGTATTAATCATGCAATCATTATTTTCCCTGTACAAATTTTAAGTAGCATTGCATGAACAGAAAGCAGATAGTTGTGGCAAACCTTAAATTATGGAGATGTCTTCCTAAAACCATAAGCTTTCGGCAAACCAAAAAGCCTGGGTATCGACATGAAAGCAACAATGAACCACACAAAACATTCTAGTTTCCATAGCCAGGGATCTAAATTGCAATCCAATCATGGCCATCATCAAATTTGTCAAGGCAGTTCATGAGTTATTTTCATAGATGCAACACTAATGTTCAATAAAATAATCATTTGAACATTGTCCACTGTTCATTTACCACTTAACCCTGAGTTAATCATGTCTACCATATATCATAAAGCAGACATTTCTCTAAAGTCAGGAATTTTCCCAAGTGTCTTATTAAGCACTTTTAATGTTCCATGCTTCAATCTAAAGCCAATGATATTCTTCTGATATTAGCCCACATAATTTATAACTGGTAAATGACCACTTTTAATAATAGCTTTTGAAATGCTGATAGCAGATTTGACCACCTGCTCAGTTTTGTAAAGTTCTGGAAGTTTACTAAGGTCTGACTGCAAGCTCCACTCTTTATAGACTTTCATGATGATGATGATGATGATGGTTTCAATCAAAGTTAATTAGATTTCTCAAGATAACAGATGCAGGTTGTTTAACTAACCTTCCTGATTTAGTTTGTTCAAAAATACTATTTTGTTCATTAATGATTTAATCTATTATGTGAAAAAATGAATTAAAACTGAGGATGGGTTTTGGATTTGGACTACAATTTTTTGAAATACCTAAGTATTCATAATTTATTTTTCTTTGGGAACACATTTTTTTTCTTTCATCTTTCAACAAATAATTTTAAAGCCTTAGACTAGGCCCAAGTTAAGTACTGACAATACAGGGCTAGGGGGAAAAAAACATGATAGCAGATCTCATGTCAGGGAGTACACTGTCCAATTTTAGAGATGGCCATGATTAAACCATTAGTCAGGTGAGTTCCACATTAGTTATAATAAAGTTATGGAGCGAAGAAAAATACAACTAGAAAACTATCAGTTAGTGGCAATTCTAACTGCAAAGTAACAATTAGAATAAGTGAGATAGGATCTATAGTTCAGGAATTAATCTGGTGTATTTGTGCTATAACTTCAAAAATACCAATTATTATGTCTTTTTGCCATCACTGACCAACTGTGACTATGGTACCTCCTATGGAGTGTGAGTTAAGCTTCAAGGATTTGTTTTATTTCCTTAGGCCCTTGATCTTAGCTATCAACTTTCAGAGCCAGAGGACAGATAAAGATATCACTCAGTTTTTCTCAGATGTTTGTGCTTTCTGTCTCCACAAAATTAGAAGTTTTATATCCACTTAGAGTGATAGTTTACTTGAGAAATGAGAGGAAGCATTCAAATTCTAACTAAAAATGTTGCTACTAATTTGAATAACCAGGAAAAGGATTTCTTTTTCTCTCTTTTATTTTTCAATTTTATGTTGTAATAGCAGCTCAACTAATGCATATGTAATTTTCTTTCCCTTTTGCTCATCATGCACTGCTAACATGGACTTCTACAAAGGCTCAGGTTGGTGCTGCAATCTGCTTTGGTCTTTACTGTTTTCATTTAGTGAAAAAGAAGCTTTGATGTTTTCCTTCACAAAGTCAGCTTTTTTTTTTTCACTTTGTAAGTCCTGATCAAAACATTGTTCACACATGGAAGAAAAAAAAACTTCATCCTAAAGGAGATTTAGTTTCTTAGATGCAGCTATTGGACGAATTCCTCTTCTTTAGTGGAATGTCTATTTTACAAACCTCTAAAATGATTTATATCAGCTTAAATTTGCCACCTTGGGTTTATTTTATGATATGAAGGAAATAATGCTCTTTCAGAATCAACAGAAGTTACCAGTCTCCAAAAATTTTTTATATCAAAATCTGCTTTAATCTTTTCAAATGCATTAAAAAGTATTGTGCATGGTCAGTGTAGCTCTATTCAGTGTTTAATAATTCCATGATAGACTCCTATCAAGATACTGATTCTAGAATCATGAATGCCTCTGCTACATTGCTCACAAAGTTAGTAATCTCGGCCTATTTCTGTCCTGCTCTTGTCCTTATTTCCTCATAGTTTAACAGACATTACAAGACTACATGAATAGCTCTTATAAATCTCAAGTTCTTTAATTGTTTGAATAAATCCTCATGCTATTTCTATCCACACAAATGCTCATTTTAAGTATTATTGATCATATAATGAAAAAATGACAGTAATGTTTTTAGAGACTACACATATAGTATACTGAAATGTAATATAGAATGCCTTTAAAGTACCCATAGCTTAGTCTATCTGAAGTAAGTTTGTCAGTCATATGAAAATCCAGATTTTTCTCATGTGAAGAGAAAATGAAATGGTTAAATAGTTTTGATCCCGTATATGGGGAAGATATGAAACATACAATTCCAGACTTACTTGACTTTCTATTGATTGATGGTTAGGAAGTGGATTTTTGGGTCCAAGAATTTTATATTGTACTCTCTGTTATGTCTAAGCTTTGTTTAATATGCTCAGGTTGGCTTTTTAGTGTGTAAAAACATTGCATGATGTTCTTGGTGTGGCTCTCATTTCACACATATGTAAGGTGAGTTTATTACAATTAAATAATAATTTCATACTTTATACTTAACATTCAAGATTGCTGCAGTGACTGGTCAAGATGAATACTGCAGAAACTTTTTTTCTCTGAGCGGGAACGTTAACCTTTTGCTATACATTCCACACTGAGTGATGGGCAATTTGTTGGATTCTCTTAGCTTACTGACCCCAAATGTTTCATTTTGATCACTTAAAATAATTTTCTTAAGACTGATGATAACTGATGGACATCTCCTCATTCCTGGTATATATTTTCCAGAATAAATTCTTTAAGTTATGGACTACTTTATCTTATTTTTTAATTTAACCCTGCACTGTAAAGGTTGTCATTTGAAATTCTATCACAAATGTTAAAAAAGTAGGCACTCCATGTAAAAAGTGATTAATGTCTCATATAAAATGAGATAGTAAATAAAGCAATATGGCTTTTCAAGCAATGTGATCTTGTCACAAGTACTCGGATCTGCTGTAAAAGCACAAAAGCAACCAACGGCAATGTTTACATGTGGAAGCATGTGACTCAATAAAACTTGATTTAATGAAATAGGCAGTGGCAACAAAAAAAGATCTCTCAAAAGTCTTTCCTGTACAAGAGCAAAAACAACACAACTTACCAAACTCAGGTTCCTTAAAGCTCCTTTTTTGTTTTTTTTTTTAAATATATTTTTATTGTCCTTGTAGAGTTGATATACAGAGGGTTATAGTTGCATGGATCAGGTAATGAGTAATGAGTAAAATTCTTTTTGAACCATGTCTCCCCTTCCATCACTCTCTCCCAGTTTTTCCCCTCCCGTTCCCCCCTACTAGCTATCCAATTCATTTTCCACAGTGTCTAAGTATCACTACTGAATTTGTTCATCTTGGCTCCACCGTTTATACACCTTCCCTTACTCTCCCAAATACAAACAAACTAACAAACAAGACAGAAGGAAAAGAAATCAAAAACAGGAACAATGGCAATTAAAAAATGTCTCTTGTTTATTTCTCTTAGAGTTCAATTCATAGAGGCTCCCGAGTTATGTGCAGATTATCATACAGAATAATTTTCTATGAAATGAACTCGAAGCTCTATTTTTGACAGTATTAGGTTTGGACTAAGTTTTGAACAAACTAGGGTTTGGTAAACAAGTGCTCAGCCATTTGAGCTACCTCCTTGTCCTCTTTTTGTTTTACTTCTTTTTTTAACTCAAGTTAGGTCTTTACTTTTTGTCTGGGTCTCATCTTGAGACATCTTTCTCTCTGACTTCTACATAGCTGGGATTACAGACAAACACTATCAGGTCTGGCTTGTTTTCTGAGATACACCTTTGGCCAGTGGTAGTCTCAAACCATTATCTTCCCATCTCTACCTCACTTATACCTAGGATTACAAGCATGTACCATTAATCAAAGATGTGTACCAACTATGGACCATGTATACAGGGAAAACAACTCCATCTCAAGACCAACGGAGAGCTATGCTATATTTTAACTTGCCCTGTTCTTATATCTTCAGTCCCAGTTCTAAGGTGACCTTTAACAAAGCAGCTCACAATTGTGGTTAAACATGAGTAAGTACAAGAACAGAGGTAGCAGCCAAGCTGCAGTCTAGAAGCCCGCTGGAGAGGGCTGAACAGTATGGCTTCCTTCAAAGTCTTATCCCTGAAGCATTGCCATTATTTGAACTCTCTAAAGATTCCACTCACAAAGTAGATTTAACACTTATTTGGGTCAGTCTGAACAGCTTCTGCCCATCAGTGCGACATCAGTCTAAAATATTAAGAGGCAATAGTTTAAGATGTAGCTTCCCGAGATTGTAACAGTTATGGTTAGAGATAACAAAAACTTGAAAGCATAAGTTAGAGAATAAAATATCTACAGGGATTTTGAAAACAGCAAACATACACATAGGACTGTTCTCTTGCTCAGGAAAGATCTAATAGTACCTTAGGCCATTACCAGAGGGCAATTTTAAGGTTTTGTGCAATAAATAAATAGGTAGATAGATAAAGACAATAAAATAACAAAATAAAATGCAGATAGCCTGGATTAGGCATGTTAAATAATAAATTTATGTCACAGAATTAGCTTAAAAAAGTTATTGAACAAATGACTGCAGCTATCAGCATGCTTAAAAAATTTGCAACAATGAGATGTACAAGTTGTTATGTCGAAAGCGAACTTTACAACTTTGGTGTGGGGGGGGAGGGGAGTGGGGAGGATTGGGAGGGGGGAGGATGGGAAGGGATGGGAAGGGGAAACAAAGGAGGAGGCTACAATGCTTGATAAGAAATGTACTCGTTATCTTGCCCATGTAATTGTAACGCCTCTGTACAGTATTTTCACAATAAAATATATATATGATTTTCAGAGTTAGTATATTATGTTATTTTTAAATATTTAAGTTTCCTCTAAAAGTTGAGGTGTGCATGGCCCATACACAAGAAGAAAAGATAGTGGACTTACTTTGACAAAGATTTTAAGTCAACCATTTTAAATGTGTTCAAAGATCTGTGGGAAACCACATGTAGGGACTGAAGCTATGAGAATATGCCAAGCCAAATAGAGAATTACAGCACCTAGATAGAAATCATAAGAAAAAATGACATTCCACATATAAAACGTACAAAAAATTGAATGAAAAAATTCACTCTAAGGGCTGGACCGCAGATATGAACAGTTAGAAAAAAGAAACAGTAATTGAAAACATAAATGTTAAGATTATATAATGTGAGGAACAGAAAAAAATTAAAGAAAAATCAGTAAAGCTTCGGAAATGAGTGACATTCAAACATGCACATAATGGAAATCTCAGAAGAAAAGAGAGAAATAAGAGGGAGATTGGGAAAGGGGGAGAAGAACAAGAAATTGGTGAAAATGGATTTGAAGAAATAATGCACTAAAATTTGGTGACAAACATTAGATACCAAAAAATTCAACAAACTCAGAAGTCTGTATTTTGACATATCATAACAAAGCATGTCAAAACCAAACAGACAAAATCATGTTAGAAGCCAAAGAGCAGTGACTTATTGTAGACAAATAATCATCAATGTCATGGTTAGCTTTCAAGTGCTCTTAGGATACCACAGAGGCCAGAAAACATCCAAATTGCAGACAGAGAGTAAAGCATGACTTTTTTCTAGCAAAAACATTTTTCAAAAATGTAAGGGAAAAATTTTAAATCCTTAATAAAAGAAAACAAACAACTCATTGATAGTTGACCAGTTATTCACTAAATACTAAAAGAAGTCCTTTAGCTCACCTGGAAAGTTACCAGACAGCAATTGAAACCTCTATGAAGAAAATAAAGAATTTTACCAATAAAAATATAGCTAAAGATAGATACATCAGTACAGAAATCTTCATCCAACAAGAGAATATACATTCATCTCAACTGCATGTTCTTAGAAGACACCTGATATGATAGTCTTAGTAAATTTACATGAATTTAAATCATAGAAAGTATGTGAGAGAAGCAGAATTGTCAAAACAAATTGAGAAAAGACAACTTGTAAAAGAAATGCTCTATCTTTGAGGATTTAGGCTTACTGATTTCAAAACTGCAGCAATTTAGACTGTGGGAGTTACCTGAGGATTGTATAGCTCAACACAGTAGAACTAAGAGCATAGACATGGATATATGAGTTGAAAATCATTTGATACTTGATATGAATGTTATATTAGCTTCTTATCGCTGCTGTTATACAAATTTAGTGGCTTAAAACAACATAAATTTATTATTATAGATTTAGAATGTAGAAGTGAAATTCCAAAATAATTTTTACTGAGTTAAAGTCAAGTATTGGAAATACTTGTTCTTTCTGGAAGCTTCTAGGAAGATATCACTTCCTCTTTCACTATGTGTGGTCACATGTATCTAAACTGCTTCATTTTCCCTTCACCTTCTCCTATATACACATAATCCACTTTTTAATGTTCCTCTCATAAAGATCCTTTTAATTATATCTAGTCTACTTGAATATTCCTGTTAATCTTACTAACAAAATATTTTTTATTTAATCTGAGAAGTTTCTTTTTCTGTTGTGTAAAGTAATTATGAGGGTCTCAGGACTAGGCTATGAAACTAAGATACTTAGTTTGGTTCCTGATCTACTTAGCACATATACCAAGGCAAGGTAATAAAACAAAACATTATCTCTTCATTTCACATGCAAAGCATAAATGTTGTCCATTTGTTTTCATTATATGGAGGAAATTAAACATGGATCAAACATTAAAATATAAGGGAACAAATTATAAAGCATTTAGAAGTAAATATCAGTATTAGTCTTAGGACCCAAGACTGTACCATGAACACCTAAAACTCAGGGAACCAAAGGGAAAAATGTGGTAAATTGGATTTGATCAAAATACAAAGTTGCAAGTTGAAGGACACTATGAAGAAATTGCAACAACACACAAAATTGAACATTTTATTTACCAATTGTAAATCCGATAAGACTAATATTGAAGATACATAAAAGACTCTTAAAATTAAACAATAGACTAATAATCCAGATGATAAATTGACACAGCTACTCTAGCAATTTCTTCAACATATACCGGTAAAGATTTATGAATTGGCTGTAAACACAAAATTTTTCTCAGATGCTAAGCATTAGTCATTAAATACTAATGAAAACTAAATAGGTATCAGTTCATATTAACTAAAAGTCCATTATTTTTAAAAGACAATGATAATCATCAGAGTCATTGTAGCTTTCATACTTTGTTGGAATACAAAATGTGGGCGCTATTTTGAAATAGTGTTTGGCAGTTCCTCAAAAAAGTAAACAGTCTTCAGATGACCCATTCATCCTATTATAAGATATAAAATCAAAAGAGATGATAATATATCAATGTGAAAACTTTCATACATAACACCACTAATCATAGGACACAAAAGATGAAAATTACTTCAATGTTCAGTAAATAAATAAGCAAAATTCAACATATTCATACATTTGACTATTATACTGTCATTATAAATCATGAAATACATATTCATAATACAAAATGGATGAACCTTGAAAATATTACCCAAAGTAAAAATAATAAGATAGAAAAGGCCAAATATTATATGATTAGTTTACATGAAATGTACAAAACAGATACTGCCTCCAGGTCTGAAAGCAAATGAGTGATGGATTGACAGAAGCATAGTAAGAGGAGAATGTGAAGTAACTGTTAATGCGTATGGATTTTCTTTGGGGGAGGAGCACCACTCTGTTACAAATAATGGTATTAGTTTCCTAGATTTGTGAATTTATTGTAGAAGAGTGACTTTAATGACATATAAATTGTATCTGATATTTTTCATCAAAAAGGGAATGGCTGGCAAGCCTAATTTGGTCTGTGAGGTATTTTTCCAATGTTTACATAAGATAAAATGAGCCATGTCGTCTTTATTTATCCAGTGTAAAGCAAATTCTAGGTCTTAGCTATGTACAGAGCATCAGTAAATGTCTGCTAAATTGATAGATGAGTAATTGAGTACTACATGAGATCACACTCATCTATTAAAAGAGCATATTCTGTAACTGTGGTAATCAGACCAATTTATCTTTAATGAAGAGTAATTTTCATGGTATTCATACACATTTTTTTCTTCCTACTCCTCATCACTATCTTATATTCTACCTGTATAGAGTAAGTGATCCCTAAATATTTAATGGTTTATTTTTAATTAAGTCTTTGACCATAGCAGATATTTTTCTCTTTACGGACACTCATTCCACACTCGAGAGAAATGCCAAAAAGTAACATGGCTGTAGATTGTAACTAGCCCCTTGTTTCTTTATGAGAATCAAACACACTGTTTTTAGAGATGACTGAGGTTGCTTGGGTGTTTCTTCTCAGTAGTTATCAGGTGTTGTACTGGATCCTTTAGTTACTTCTCTCTCAATTTTTGAGTGTTTAGTGTAGTATTCAAAGTTTGTTAGACTAGACTCCATGGGAGCCCAGATGTATTTTTGATGAAAAACATGAAGTAGTTGGAATAGATCATATTCCAAGTTCCAAATTCTATCACATCTGTCGCAATCTCACATAAACATTACTTTTGTAAAGAATTCTTTCAAAGTGTCTGAAACTCATATATCATTGACATGTTTCTCTTGAAAATGATAGCTATTAAAGCCATGCTATGAAGAAAAAACTGGACCCCCAGAGGGCCATAAGTGAGCTGTCAGAAAATCAATGATGGAACTTGATACAAAAACCCTTTTTCACCGTTCCTTCAGACTGGTTTGTCCACTAGACCACAGATAATCATTCACAGAATATAAAAGATCACTTCACCCATCACTGAAATAAAGCCACCCCGCAAAGAGGCCTGGATTATCAATTTAATAGAACTCAACTAAGGAATCCAATAAAAAAGGACAGGAATCCAATATACACAAACTACTTGATGTTGCTCATCCCCTAAATTGCTCTGTAGATGTCACTTCATCAATCCAAAGCAGTGTGTTTCTTGCTAAACAGGAAACATTTTAAACATGTATTCCCATCCCATAGGAGAGGCCAGCTTAGATTTAAAACCACTACCTCTATATCCTGGAGTTGTGTTCTCATGCAGTTATCATGATTGGAGCTAATACTAGGTACTATATGCAACACAAGAAATGTACAAGGTGTGGATAATAACTTCTAAGACACCATGTTGTCACTGTGAGCCTGACCCATCTTACCAGCAGCATGTGTTTTAACTTAAGCCTGGTGAGTCATGGCCACGTGGACTCTGACTATTATCTATCTTCAATCCTTTCAGAAATTTCTATTTTTTTGAAATCTTATTTTTTCTAAAGATGCTTTACAGAGGGTTTAAAATTACATCAGTAAGGTGATGCATACATTTCTTGTAGAGCATTGTTACCCACTCCTTTGTTTTTCTCCTACTATCCCTTCCCTCCCCCATTTCCCACATTCCCCACCCTTCCAAAGTTGTAAAGTTCATTTCCAACACTGTGTCTTGTGAGTATCATTGTTGCAATGGGTCATTCTATGTCCTTATTTCAGAATTTTGTTAATCAAAGGCACTAGAATTCTACTTCCTAAATTGTATAAGGAACTAGACTAATACATTTCAGATACCATCATATAAATCCAAAGAAGTCAATTCATAGATGAGAGAATTTATGAGAATAACTGCAAATTCATTTTGATTTTAATTTTTCAGAGCCATTCAAATCTAGAGATTAGACTGTAGTTAAGAAGAAATGGATTTTACTTGTTTCATAATGCCAAAACCCTTATACAATTAATAGAAGGACATAACTCTGCCTGCCTGCCTGCCTGCCTGCCTGCCTGCCTGCCTGCCTGCGTTCCTTCCTTCCTTCCTTTCTTCCTTCCTTCTTTCCTGTGCTTTCCTGTGGCTTGAATTGTGGGCCAGGGTGCTGTAATAGAGTTTTTATAAATAAGACTTTATCTAGATCCTTGAGACACAACTTATTTCTTAGATTTTGTTTTAAAATTTTCTACGAAAATATTTTTTATTTTATTGTAAAGATACTGTACAAAGGGGTTACAGTTACATGAGTAAGGTAATGAGCACAGGTCTTGTCAAATATTGTCACCCCTCCTTTGCCTCCTTTGTTTTTTTTTTTCTACTGTCCACCCTCCCTCAGGAAACTGTAAAGATCATTTCCAACATAGTATCTTGTGAGTCTCATTGTTGCAGTGAGTCATCCTGTGTCCTTGTTTCAGAATTTTGTTATTCCCCTTCCCCTCCACCCCCAAATTAGATAAATGTATATACAGGATGCAGGATACCAGTGACAAGAGGGGAAAAAACATACAAAAGAAACAAAAAAAAAAGTCACATAGTACATTAAAAACCACAACCATAAAGAAAAACTCTTGTATCCATGTTGCTTAGCATCATCTTATATGGTCATATGTACATAGCTTTTGAGGTTTTTTTTTTGCTCATCTGATAAGATTAGCCTAGACATATACTAGTTATTGTAAATAAGGGAAACCATGGGACCTATATTTCTTTGGATCTGGCTTACTTCACTTAATATGATTTTTTCCGTCTTTCCATTTCCTACAAATGGGGCAGTGTCATTCTTTTCTGATGGCAGCATATATATATATATATATATATATATATATATATATGCTTATATACACCAGCACAACTATGTTTATCACAGCATTATTCACCATAGCTAAAATATGGAAACAACACAGATGCCCCTTAGTAGATGAATAAATCAAGAAAATACGATGTGTGTGTGTGTGTGTGTGTGTGTGTGTGTGTGTGTGTGTGTGTGAGTGTGTATACTGGAATTCTGTCCTTGGATATTTGAAAGTTAGGAAAGGTGGGTAGGGGAAAAATAAAGGAAGGTATAACAATGCTCCATAGGAAATACTCATTACCTTGCTCATGTAACTGTACCCCTATGTAGAGTATCTTTACAATAAACAATATATATTAAGAAAATAAAAAGAGATTCATGGACTTTGCTGCCCTGAAATTTGAAATTTGATCCTCAGATGTCAGCCTCCTCAGTAGCTAGCTGGGATTACAGGCATGAACCACCAGTGCATGTCTCAAAAGAATCTTTTTTTTAAGTCGTGGGGCTTGAACTCTGGGCCTGGGTGCTGTCCTTCAGCTCTTCAGCTTAAGGTGATTGCTCTACCACTTGAGCCACAGCCCCACTTCCGGTTTTCTGGTGTTTAATTGGAGGTAAGAGTCTCATGCACTTTCCTTCCCTGGACTGGTTTTGAACTGTGATCCTCAGATCTCAGCCTCCTGAGTAGCTAGGATTACAGACATGAGCCACTGGTGCCTGGCTCAAAAGAATCTTTTTTTACACTGATTCATTCAGTAGTTATTTCAATATATAAATATGGAGCATGAAACAAATGGAAAAACTTTTCTTTCCTTCTTTCATTTTTTGTTTTTCTTTCTTTTCTTTTTGGTGGGGTGGGTTTTCTGTTGCTTTTCTTTTTCAGAACATTTGATTCTCCAGAAATTTTAATTTTCCATTAAATCTGTTGATTGTATAGACAAACTTGGGCTTATATTTCAGCTTCTTATCAAAGTCAAATCTGTTGAAATTTGCCTACTTTATATAAAAGTGTTAATCATATTGTTTCATATTTTAAACCTTCTTTATTTGTTAAATAAACTTTTAATATTAAGACTTGTAAGCTTCTTCCACCATATGATCAGATATCTTTCTTTTCATCAACCAAATAAATTTTCTAAAATGGAGGCCAAATATAAGCACAGAGATTTTCTCCTATTTTTAATTTTACATAAAGCTATAGAACTGTATCAGTTTTGTATCTCCATTACTGGCCCCCTCTGCGGAAAACTATTTGCAACAAAATGCTCTGTATTTTATAAAGCAGCATCTTTCAATTAATTCTTAATAAGAGTTTCAGACTAGTAGAATTAGGGTAGAAATCAGAGCCAAGATCCCAATTTATCCCCAGTGAGTGAATGGCAGGATTCCATCATCCAATCAATCTTGCCTTTCAGTACTGAAAAGGTCAGGCAATGCCATGCTTGTTATAAAACACCACTCCTGGTTCACTTTAACTTTGGTCCAGATGGATCAAGTGCATTATGGCAAAACTCACCAAGAGTTCCTATTTTTAAAGCCATTTTTTGCTCTTATATTTTAATATCTTAGGACCCAATGTAGCTGGAGAACTAATTATATATACATGGTTATATATAATATATAATAAATATGTAATATAGCATATAGTATAATATGATATGTATTATATGTAATATAGCATATATATAATATATTACATATATGCCATATGTAATATAGCATATAATATGTGACATATATGCTATATTACATGTTTATTATATATTATTCACAGAAGAACTATGCTCTGTGCATAAGTATGTATCTTCATATATGTGGACCCATGTAGCTGTTTGTAACAAGTATCATCCGTGCAAAAGAAACCTGTCTATAAGAGAATTTTATAGTTATTTTCATTTTCCTTTTTTTCCCTCAAACTGTAAGTATGAAATGGTATCAGCATTTTTTCTTGGCTGATACAGTGATCCCTTCATCTTCTTCAGGCTGTTATGAGGCAAGTATCTTTTATAAATGAGATATATTTGTAATAGAATTTTCAGACTAGAATTTTGCTTTTGTACATCTTTTTAAATTGGTTTGTGTAGAAAGAAGCAAGTCCGTTTTTCGATTTCACTTCTATTTCTATTTCACTTCCTCATAGCCTGCTAAATAAGTGATATGCAAAAACTTCGATGTATCTCCAAGTACAAAAGTTTTCTTTATAGTGGTGATTGGATAGGATTGATAGATTGTAGTATGGTGGGCCCAGGGCCCTCATGGCTTGATAAGTACAATGTGTGAAAGTGTTTCTTACAAATGATGAGCTTTCTTTTTGGTGGTGATATTAGAATTCAGACCAGACCAGGCTTTTGACTTGAATGGAGAATAGTGTTAAGATAAAGAGATAAAGATAGAAAAGGTAAAGATGAGATTGCATGGCATGACATCATATTCATCAAAGTTGAGCCAACATAAAATGAGATGGTAAATATGTCATTAAAAAGCTTTTAGAATATACTCAGGTGTTTCTGCTACTTTTCTCGTGGGCGGTTCTCCCTGGGACTCAGCACACTTGTGAAATGGATTCCATATTCTATCTTTACAATGTTGTTGGTAAAAAAGAGAGATTTGAATATGTCCTTCAGTTCTAGAATATATTATTAACCTTAAATAATTCCAAAAACTTATGCTAGTGTTCTCATTGTTGCTTGTTTCTTGTTATGTACTGGAAGTCTGCTGGGAGGAGTAGTGAAAATAATAGTTGTGAAGATCATTATCCCAATCCCATAACCCTATATTGAGATCACACCAATTTCTCCTTTCTAAGCCTCCTCACACACTCCTTTTGCTTGCACATTGAAGATGATTTATTTTTAAAATGCCTTGATAAAAATATTGAAAACTTAGTGGTTCATCTTCTCTTCAAATAAAGTTCTATATTCTATATCATTTTCTATTTCTTTACCCCAGTAGCTGTAGTCTCTAGACTATGTGCTGTATACATGTGGCCCTTGTGTATAATATGCAAGAATTGCATTTAAAATTTGGTTTGTCTGCTTGCTTGATTGACAAATCTTCCATTAAGAGTAGTTTATAATAGATGGATCCTATCCAGGGCTACTCCTTCTTGTCTATTTGTGTTTGATAGTCCTACTGTAAAATAGGATTTCTCTTGTCAGAAGTGAGCATCTTAGATTATATTTATTTTTCAACATAAATATGTTTCTTATCATCTAAACTATACTGATTATCTAGGCATATTTCATAAGCTTCTTGCACATGTTAGTAAGAACACATGTATCCTAGAGAGTAAGAAAATCATGAAGAACAAAGAGTTGTAATTTTTTCTTATGAGGAAACTGAGTCATGTGGGTATCAGAATAAAGGGCAGAAAGGGAACTCAACAGAACAATAGGCTTTTTTGGGGAGTGAAGCCTGGCTAGGAAGGGCACCTAAATTTCCTTCAGCCTGGCTGAAGGGGAAATGACGCACCTCCCCCCACACACACCGCCCCCATACACTAGGGCTCTTTAAATATTAGGCAGAAAGAGTGAAGGGGGGAGGGGGGACAGATGGAAACAGGGTGAGATGCAGGCAGGGTGGGTGAGCAATGCTATTTGACTGAGGAGTTAAAGATTTCAACAGTCTGTGTGTTCATTGGGTGCATCAGCCTCAGACATGGCCTTGATCTTAGACTCTCTTCCAAGACCGCTAGTACATTTATTCAGGGGTAAGAGGAGGGGAAATAATTCAGCTGGGTCTGCAGCAAGGACAGTTCTAAGACATGACTCTCAGGGAGGAGGTGGGTGATTTAGGTTAAGTTAGTTTCCATCACCTCTTCTCAGCAAAAACCCATATAATAAAGCTTTCTCAAACCTTTAATTGCTTACATAGGCAAGAATAAGGCTAAAACTAAGTCTCTCTTTCTTGATAAACCACCATAAGCTTTTATATTCTACTTACACTTAGGATATTCATTTCTAAGAACTGAGATCTTTAACAAATTTGTTTTTAGCCCATTTTATGCCAAAAACCTGTAAAGAAATGAGTCAGAGATAATATCCTTTACAAGTGTTCCTTCCTTTCTTCCTTTCTACTTTCCTTCTTTTCTTCCTTTTCTTCTTCCCTTCCTTCTTTCCTTTCTTCCTCTCTTCCTTCCTTCCTTGCTTCCTTCTTTCCTTCCTCCCTTACTTCCTTTTCTTTCTTTTTTTTGGGGGTCTGGTCGTGGTGCCTGAACTCTAGGCCTGGGTGCTGTCCCTCAGCTCTTCAGCTCAAGGCTAGCGCTCTACCACTTGAGCCACAGCGCCACTTCCGGCTTTTTTTCTTTTTGCTTATGTAGTGCTTAGCAATCCAGGGCCTCATGCATGCAAGACAAGCGCTCTACCACTGAGCCACCTTCCCAGCCCCCCCTTTACTTTATTTCTTTCTCCCTTCCTTTGTTTATTTCCTTCATTCCTTCACCCTAACTTCCTATTTTCCTTTCCTTCTTCCTTCTTCCTTCATCCCTCCCTCCCTCCCTCCCTCCCTCCCTTCCTTCCTTCTTTCCTTCCTTCCTTCCTTCCTTCCTTCCTTCCTTCCTTCCTTGCCTCTTTCCTTCTTTATTTCTGCTGGACCATGCTATTGAACCCAGAGTAGCCTAAAGTTTGCTATAGAGCACAGAATATCCTAGAACTCAAAATCTTTTTATTCCATCCATCTGAGTGCTAGGATTAGAGCCATACACAGCATATTCTTTCTCTTTAAGAGAAAGGAAACCTTTATCCTCCTAACTTGCTAATGTTAGTATCTTTGATCCATACTTCCTCACTTCCTTCTTTCATCTGTCTATCCATCCACACATCTGTTTTTTCAGTATATTTGCGACCATATCCCAGTGTCTATGGTATAATCCAATTCCTCTTGAAACATACAATCACCTTAATCCACAAAAACCCCACTTATTATTGCAAGAAAATTTTAACATGAAATACACCCTCTTAATAGGTATGGTCAGTATAGAATAGTTAGCCACAGATAGGCTTTCATGCAACAAATATTTAGAACTTATATTGTATGACTGAAATTTTATACCAATTGATTAGCAATTATCAGTCTCCCCAGTACCATTTAATTCTTCACTTCTATGAGTTTGACAATTTTAGATATCTCCTCTAAGGAGTACTGGACACTTGTTGTCTTTCATATTTCAGTTTATTTTAAAGTTTATTCATGACCTTTTTTTACTTCTGGTACTGAAGGCTTTTCCTCCTTTCTTTTCCAGTGGTATTCTACCACTGAAGTCACACTTCTTCTAGCCTTTTCCTGGTTACTTGGAGTTGAGTTTCACAGACTTTTCTGCCAGTGCTGGTTTTGAACTGTTTCTCAGATCTTAGCTTCCTGAGTAGCTAAGATTACACATATGAGTCACAAATGCCCAGGTTTCATGGGCTCTTTACTAGTCATTTTTGAAGTACTATGAGTTCAGCTCTTCTTGTATTTTCTAAGAAATGGTATTGGTTTTTGAAAAGAAATTTCCATTTCCCAGAAAAAATACCTATGAAAGGCGAATAAGCCACCATGGCTGCAGTCTCTTTTATGCTGTGAAGAGTCTTTAAAATCCCTCTTGATTTTGTTGCATCATGAGGCCATGTGTGTATGTGCACACATACACACACACACACACACACACATACACACACACACACACACCGCTCAGGATACTGGAGAAGGCAATTGTCCCTTTTTGCTTTATTTATTGTGATTATTTATCTGGGCTCTGCAGTTCAACTTGCCCCAAGTTTCCAGGTTGCCCAGTTGCCCCATTGTGTTGTATAAGATGTGCCAGACACAGAGGGAGGCTGGCCAGTGCTCAGGTGTGTGGGCTGGTGTTTTTCTTGTAGAACATCTGCCACTTTATAGTATCTGCAAAGCAATCATTTCTATTGCTATCTGTTACTTATAATGCAGTACACTTTAAGACCACATTTTATTTCCAAACTCATTTAAATGGCACACAATAAGAAATATAATTCTTCTGTAAGTGAGCATATAATATTGTAAGTAGCAAGTAGAGGTCATCTGAACTGTTTGCAACCCGAAGAGTTTCAGATTTAGACTTTTTCAGATTTGGGAAAATGTACACATACACAAGATATTTTGAGGATTAGACCCAAGTCTAAATATAAAATATGTAATATGTTTCATATATACTTTATATACCAAGTCTAAAGAAGTTTCAGGGAATAACTTTAGTGTACCTGTGTTTTGACTGTGACCCATCAGAGGAAATCAGATGTAGAATTTTCTACCATGGTGTCATGATGGTAAAGTTTCAGATTTGGGAACATTTTTTGAGCTTTCATATTAGGTATTTTCAAGCTGTAAACATTAAAATAACTAAAATACAACTTTATTTGCCACCCAAGTAATGTAAACTATGTTAGCACTGATAACTATAGTCTTCTGCATTTGAGCCTTGGAGCTCTCCTTTATTACTTGTTGGCTGTAATGGGATGACTTGCTATGAAACAGTCTTAAAGAAAGGAAAGGGATGAAAAGAAAGCAGAGAGTTCATGCATGGCTTGGGATATATTTATTCAGTTCCAGTTCTTCCTACAAGGAGAGGGATATCAGTCTGTAAATCAAGTACCTGAAGAAGTCAACTTTATGGAGGAAAGAGCTGTCTTATTTTGATTTTTTCTTGTTGGCTTGTTTATTTTGCTTACAGGTTTTAGGGCTCAAGAAGTCCAAACAACATGGGGCAGGGCTGCTAAGATCTGTCTGTGATCCTTCCCATCACAATGGGAGCATGTCTCTGTTTTCTGCTCTGTGTTCTCTCTCTTCCCTCTGAGACTGCTAGGAATCAATCATGACGCCTTCTGCTGAATGACCTTCTCTAACCTTCTCACTTCCTAACCTGTGTTAATGGACAACTCTGTAGCCAGATTAAATTTTCACCATTTTGATACCATTAACATAAAACTTGGAGGTTGACATTTCTGCATGCATTTAGGGTGGCAAAGAACAACCATATTCAAGCATGGATCAGGTGAGAGAATGGTTTCAATGTTGGGACCCTTAAAAGACAGCTCAGAACTCTTCAGATAAAATAAATCCATTTCAGAAGAAGGGCTATCTTGTACAACAAATATTGTATTTATATATAAGCAATAGTGTGATTTTTTTGACCAACAGCTTCTTTATTAATCAATTTCTTCTCTTATTTATGTATGTAAAAACTGTTCTCTTTTTTTATTCTTTAGACATCTTAGATCAGGAAAACTCCTAATGAGAGAAAAGCTAATTCAAATTCAGCAGTGCTCTCAAATGAAATTAAAATTTCATTAATCACAACAGTCTCAAATTCCTTTGTTCATTGAGATTACAGACAGGATTTGGTATGTGAATGCATTTTTAGGCCCCTTGAAATAATGGTACGTTCTCCAACTCCCACTACTACCTTAGATGCCACGGAGAGGAGGAGGAAGTATCTCTAATAAATCTGTAATTGGCTTCAGAGTTCAGCAATTTATTTTTCAATAAATGTTAAAAATAAAGTGTATTCAGTATGAGGAAGTTTATTTCTAGAGTTTTCTTATTGTTGGAAGTGCTGCTGTTTGAACTCAATGCTTTATACTTGCTATGTTGTTACTTTATTACTTGAACCAAGCTTCCAGACTCCTTTTGTGCTGGTTAGTTTTTTTAGATGGACCTCCATTTGCCACTCAGACATATGCTCATTCTTAAATTTTTAGTGTCAAAATTACAAACTTAAGATGCATATTTAAAAGAGTAGTGATAGATTAATGCAATCAAAATACTTTATATGCATGTGTAAAAATGTCACAGAGAAACCCTTTTCCACAATCAATTTACACTCATTTAAAAATGCAAGTAATAAGGCTGGGCACTATTGGCTCACACCTCTAATACTAGCAGGTCTAGAGGTTGAGATTTGAGGATCAATTTTCAAAGACAACCCAGACAGTAAAGTTCATAAGACACTCTCATCTCCAAAAAAAACTCCTTTATTTTGACATTAACTTAGATCTTTCTTTCTTTTCTTAATTAATTTTTTTATTGTAAAGATACTGTACAGAGGGGTTACAGTTACATGGGTAAGATAATGAGTACAGTTCCTATTGAGCATTGTTACCCCCTCCTTTGTTTTTCCCCTAGCATCCCTTCCCACCTTCCTCCCCAATGCCTCCCCCTGACCAAGTTGTAAAGTTTGTTTTCAACATAGTGTCTTGCAGATCTCATTGTTAAATGGGTCAACCTGTATTCTTATTTTGTTATTTCCCTTCCCCTTCCCAAATTAGAAAAATGTATATACAAGATGCAGGGCATCAGAATTAAATACAGTGAAAACAGGGGTTATACCAGGGGGGAAGAACAGACAAAAGAAACCATAAATGTCACATAGAACATTAAAAACAACAGTGATAAAAATAAAATAAACTCCCTTTTAAAAAGCCAGACATAGAGTTGTGAATAAAGTGGTAGAGCACTAGCCTTGAACATAAACAAAGCTTAGGGATAGCAGCCAGATTCTGAGTTCAAATCCAGGACTGTTGCATGTGCACGGATGTGCATGTGCACACACACACACACACACACACACACACACACACACACACACTCATACACACACTCTAAAACCTCCCAGTAGTGATACTTACAAAGCAAGGCATGTTGAGAGTCTAAGAGCGGTTTGAAGATGTCTTTGCATTGTAGTATAACTGAAGAATCTAGTAAGTAAAAATGTCTGGAAAATGGAGAGCAGCTAGAACTTCAGACTTGACAATCTGTACTACAATTGACATTTACCAAGACCTCTGAGTTTAGGGTACTACAAACAGGATCTTCAGACAAACCAAAGTCCAAATGATATGTCCTTGAATAACACACAGCACAAGATGACAAACCTAATGATTTTCCAGCAGATGGCAATTTAAATACATCTGTGAATGTTTGCTTTTAAATTCACTATCTTTACACAAATTCCATCCAACCTAATAACAGAGGCTTGCTCTTGCTTCAAATGTACTTGGTTTTGGGACAGATATTTTGGCTTCTTAAAATTGCTGAAAGAAATCAGTATATGTAAAGACAAAGATTAGATTGCTAGTGGCCATTTTTTCTCTGTAAAGAAACAAACATTATCTGATTTAAAGACTTTAATAGACAGTTTGAGGTTGTTTCTCCTTTACAGAACTCTATCCTTCAATATCCCTATGTGATGTATTCCAAGACCCTCTGTAGATACTAGAGTCTACATATACTCAAGTACCTTGTACATGTAGCATTGTATTTGCATATAAACTGTGCACACCTTCCTGAATTCTTTATGTCACATCTATATTACTTATAATGCATAATATAATTTAGATTATATGTAAATAGCAGTTACACTAAACTACTTAGGGAATGACTGGGGAAATCTACACATATTATACACAAATATTTATGTTTTAAAGCACTGTGAATCTGTAGTGTGTTGACACTGTAGTCTGCAGATATAGAGGGCAGACTATGATGTATTATTATCATCCTCACCATTGAAAAAATGATGGGCAATATCTCTTGGAATGTGGTGCTCTTCTCAAACAAAGCAAGCAAATTCTATGTGTCATAGTCCAGCCATTGGCATCTTCAAAATTAGTTCTTTTTAGCTAGAAGTTCCATAGAAATCTTATCTAGTTTAAGTAATTGTGATGACTAGAAGATACCTTATATAAACTATAATAGTCTACATAGAATTATTGTGATATCATCTCTGACTTGTTACTATTAAAGGGCACAGATGTATACCATAAGGTAGGGTACAGGAACATTATGCTGACTCTTAATATTGTATGTAATACATTTTTATGAAATGCATGTTTGGAAAGTTCAAAATGAAAATTCTTTGAATGATATTGATACCTTCCCATCATTCATACTTGTCAGAGTGGAGGAGAGCAAAAGTGAGTTGCTCAGTCAAAAGGGTTAGAACGTGGTAAGTTGAGGGACAATGTAAACCAAGAAGCAAACTGTGAGTTATGGAGGGAGAAAACTGATCATAGATTGAGAAAAAGAAATTAATGTCTTTGAATTGAGGCCTGAGAATCAGAGATAAACTTGAATATTGTAACTAAAGAAGTCATGGCATTTTGAAGAGATGGAAGTCTTTCATGCTTACTAAGCTCACCACTTTATTTCTTCCTCCCCCTCCCCCTGCTTTCTTTTCCCCTTCTTTCTCCTCCTCTTCTTTTGTACCAGTATTGGGTCTTGAAGTCAGAGCTTGGCACTGTGCACTCTACTACTTGAACCACTTCCAGCTCCACGTCCAGATTTTTGCTGGTTAACTGGAGATAAGATTCTAATGGATTTTTCGTTCTAAGATGGCTTCAAACTCTGATCAGTTTTCAGCCTCCTGAGTAGTCAAGATTTCTGGCTTGAGCCATTGGCACCTAGCAAAAGAACCCTTTCTTATTATACTTTAATGGGAGAGACCCTTGCACATGAACTATGGTCTCACATATGCCACTGAATTGATTTCTAAATTCTACACAGTGGCCACAACTCTCAATAAGATGCCCTTAAACCTGGAGACTTTTGCCTGGGTCTTTCCTGCCAATGAACTCTTAACACAGGTTTATGGTTTAGTTCAATGGAAATTTAGCGGCTGGTGATTTTTCCCATCCTTTCTTCCTCTCTCTCCCCTTTCATTTTCCTCTTCTTTCTTTCTTTCCTGTCTGTTTCATTGAACAGTAAGAGTCTAGTATGCAATGATGACATCCACTAAACCCTAGTGAGACCTTATCTCAGGTTCATGCCAGAGCAGTTAGTTTGTAGCTGGGAAAGCATATGAAAGAAGCAGTACTTAATTGAATTGATTAATGGAAATGAACAGAGGCTTATTTAATGAATATTAAAAGACTGACTCAATGAGTGATTTTATGATATGAATCTGGAACTGGAAAAATTATAAACTTCAAGTCTCTGGTGAAGAAGTAATAAATAGAACTCTTTTCTAGGAGAATGAAACCGTATTTCCCTCAGAGGATTTAGATTTTTCAGTGGCATTTTTTAGCATCTATAGCCCTATTAAACCTTGTTATTTTCTTCCTAATTTGTGCCTTTTAGAAATGATTTTCATTTAACTTTTCCATGGCTCATTTCTCTCTTGCAGAACATTTTCATATGATTCTGTGATAAAGTCCATGCTGTAACACAGTTCCATTATAAAACCATAATAACATAATAAGTACCAACTAAACAGTAATAGGCAATACCCAGAACATAAAAGACTGATAGGAGAAGACATCAAGCACCTGGGAAGTCAAACTTTATTTTTGAATGCCCTGCAGCATTCTTTCCTTTTGTGGGTATTTCTGACCATCTCAATAAGGTTCCCTGCCTGGTGGAGAGGATTTTGAAGAAACAGTTCACATGATTTGTAAGGGGCATTCCTCCCCTTCCTACAAAACCACCAAGCCACATCTTTTCACGACATGATTATCATTCTTTAACCAAAAACCCATAATGGGAAGAAGGTTTCATTTTTATGGCATCTTCTTGTCCTTCATGTTTTGTGAAATACTGCTTTTTTTGTTCCATTGAGTGGGCTTGTTTTCTCTAGATAATTTAATGTGGGTCATTAGCAACTTGAGTACCTTCAAAAATTAGTTTCAATTTAATGACCATCTCCTCATTAAACTCTCCTCAATCTCATACTTTGTGAATTACAATCCCTCCCTGCATGGAAACAAAGCCATTCATGCCTGAGACTTGTAATCTGGGTTTATCAAAATGGACACACAGACAAACACTATCAGAATAAGTCAGATCTCAGTTAAGACCAGGAGCATATATACATGAGGAGAGGATTGTGTTTCTCTCAGCATGTTTAGTGTTATCTAAGATCTAAGTTGGACATGTGGTTATGTAGGCTAAGGTGAGAAAAAGAGCAAAGTAGAAGATCAGAGATACATATAGGGTCAAAGTAATGATTTTCAATTTGCCCCATCCTCCACTAACATGCAATGTAGCTCTAACCACCTCGTTAACCTTGGCCCTGTTCAAATGCATGTAAAAATCATTCTCTAGGACACTGATACCATTTACTTGGGCTTTGAAGGGTGGGTACAGATTGGTCTGCTAGAACAAACTGCAGAAACAATTCTAAAATTGTAAATGGACTGCGGAGATGGCTCAGTAGTACAATGCTTGCTTAGTATGTGTGACATTTTGCCTTCAATCCCAGTAATACACACACACACACACACACACACACACACACACACACACACACCAGATATATCATGTGATTGGAGAATCCTTAAAATGTAACATTGGGTAAGAAATGTTCTCAATACCTTGCATATGTAACCCCTCTGTACATCACCTTGACAATAAAATTAAATTAAAAAAAATATTGGCTTTTTGTTTGGTTTTTGACTGTTAAAAAATAGCTGCATTTTTTCCTATTCATACCTGTTCCCCATCTTCTGGCATCTTGTCAGGATGGTTAGCTATATGCTGCATGCACAGACCACTGGAGCATAAAGAATACAACCAACAAACTAATATATGACTAGGCAGTCACATATTACCAAAGATACATACAACTGAATTTTTTTCATTTTCCATGTGACCTTGGGGCTTTATATGGAGCAAACATGGAAGGATAAGCCCTGTTTAGTATTAATAGCATTAGAAAAACAATGGGTCCACTCTGCAAATATGAGTGCAGAGTGCGTGGATGAAATGGGGAAAAAAACCTTTAAAAATTTTAATCTACTGCCTGTTTGCATATAAGATACCTTGTTGTATCTCAAAGGAAACCAAAGAAGCTTTGTTATAATTAAGCTATAGCCTTACATATTAAAGCATTGATAGGAAGAACTCATAAATTCAGTGAAAGTATCATATCCCTGATGCATTCCTCAAATTTTAGCTCAGCTTCCTAGCATCTGTTCAGTTGAGTAGATACATTTTAATTTTTTGTAGTTTCTTCTTTTCCCTCCACTATCCTATGCACTTTTCTGGATAGACTTTTCTCAGTTATAAATTATCACTTCCTTATTCTAGGAACTGCTTGTGACCCTTTCATTTCATTCTTGTCATCATTCTCAGCATGAAATGCAATTCTTTTATAAGTTAATTTCTTACTTTCTTACATCGAGTTCCACTAGTGTTTTCCACTCTGATTTTTGTCCTATATATTCTTTACCTTGTGGTTTCTCTTCCCCTTGTGAAGTCTATGTGTGAGAATTGAATAGAATCCTTGGGTTAAAAATAGTTTCTGACATTACTGGTGATTCCTAGGCAGTAGTCTAGCAAATCACCTTTTCCTATTTGATTTCCAGCTAACATGCTGACAGAGCTTCAGTCGTGTTTTCTAATTATCCCATTACCTTGCATTTAGTGGAGACTCGCAAGGAATGTTTCAGTTTGCATAACTCTGCCATCATTTACAATTTTGTAGAATTAGGAATGTAGGAAAACACAAGGACTGCTACTTAAGGCTTACTTAAAAGGAACAACATTAACTAACTACATTGGTAAAAGATTGAGCCATGTTTTTCAGTACGCTTGCACTTGAACCATCTTTGTAAGATCAGGGCATTAGCTCACTCAGAGGCAGTTTTCTTTTCCTTACTTCTATTACACAGAAGCTATGCTTCATACTGAGAAGTGATGATGATTAAGTACAGCCTCAAAGAGAGTGGCAAACCCAATTGGCTGCCCACTGGGATACAATTTCAGGAAAAGGTTACCACAAACAAATGCATAGGAAGTAACTTAAGATTTTATTTAATGCCCTCATTTTTTATATTATAATACTGTAAATATTCATAGTCAGTAACTATGTAGACCACTAATGGCTTAGCAGCATTCATCTTGTGTGTGTGTGTGTGTGTGTGTGTGTATGTGTGTGTGTATGTGTGTGTTAGCCATATTGTGAAAACATCTTACAAATAGCACCATTCATATGAACCCACAGTGCCCAAGAGGCTGAATGATTATCTGTTAACATCATTTGGGGGCATAAAATGAATTATAATATTGCTTTTCTTAGACATTCAAAAACTTTATATTCAAAAGTAAATTTTCCATATATATATATATATGTATTTGTTTCAATTGACATGTAAAATACATTAGAGAATACAATACACCATATAATTGAGAGTTGGACCATCTGATGGTATGTGAGTTCTTTTAGGAAATGAAATGATAATGGAATTTCTACTCATGGTGCTAGGAAATGATTATCCTTTGTTCTCTTCTGTGAAGTCATATCATCTTATTTTAGTTGATTCCCCTGTATGCTTCTTTAGGCAAGTCAGTAAATTGAGAGAAGTCAAATACATCTTTCTTTAGGGGAATGAAATCTGGCTATTTGGGTGAGAGAATAATTTCTTGGGTTATGTTCAGCAGGCATTACTGAATGATAGGCTATTTTTCTATAATGTGGATAGTTCCACATAATTTTTTTCTTTTCCTATTCTTGACAGGTGCATGAGGCAGTCCCATGTTACAATGAATGCAATCAGTATTCCTGGGTTGTAGAACACTGGTCTCCATGCAAAATCAACAATGAGCTGAGGTCACCACGATGTGGAAGAGGGATACAATCCAGGAAAATCAGGTGTGTGAAAATGGCAGATATGGAAGTGGTGTTGTGGCTCAAGTGGTAGAGCACTATCCTTTAGATGAAGAGCCCAGAGTTCAAGCCCTATGACTGACAAAAACAAATAAACATATATTTAGGTCAGGTGCCAGTGGCTCATGCCTGTAATCCTAGCTACTCAGGAGGCTGAGATCTGAGGATGGTGGTTCAAAGCCAGCCTGGGCACAATAGTCTGTGAGACTCTTATCTCCAATTAACCACCAGAGAACTGGAAGTGGCACTGTGGCTCAAGTGGTAGAACACTCACCTTGAGCTGAAGAGCTGAGGGATAGTGTCCAAGCTCAGAGTTCAATCCCCACGACTGACAAAAAGAAAAAGGAAAGAAAAGAAAAGAAAATGGCAGATATGCAAAATGGGGTCACATCGTTTTGGCACACATAACTACATATATAATATGTACATTCATGTACATATACCTATATATACACATATATATGTAAAGAACATCACTTGTCTAAGTTTACTCTGATTTTTATAGCATATTCACTGGCTTGTGCTCATCTTCAAAGCATCTAGGAAGACGTGTACCATTCCTATCATGTGCATAGTATAATTACTTTGTAATGCAGTTATAACTCTTACCATTTTCTGCATCCCACTGTCATAAAAATGAGCTTTGTGAGCAGGCTGGGATCTCTCCACTCACTGTTTACAAATAAAAATGTTGTGACTATCTTCTATTCCTCTTTTTTGCACTCTTGTTACTACAGGATAAACCTATATGAGGATGTCAATATATTGAAAAAGTCAATTTAAACCCCAATTGAGTCTTATTAACCAAAATCTAAAGATACCAATGGATAGGAGCTATATATTGTATTTCTTTTTAAAAAAATATATTTCAGAGAGAATTAATATGTCCTGGGTTATTTACAGTGGGATTTTGTCCAAATCTTTTTTGTAGAAACAAATAGAGAATTGTAACCAAAGTTTAAACAGGGACTGAATTTGATAAGTAGGCCTATTTAGAAATGATTTTGATAGAGAGAATAACAAAAGAACAAAGAACAAAGACAATAAACCTTACAGACTGAATAAAACATAGTGAAAGTGTTCCTAGACAATAATTTATATGCAGAATAAGAAGAAAACCTACCGTAGTTATCCATTCAATTGAATAAGCATTTCATCAAATTTAGAAACTCCATTTCCAGGGGAGAGACAAGGCTCAAATCATGCACTGCTCATTGAACTATGAGTTTGATGATTTTTATCTAGGACATCAGTTGCCAAGACAAAGACGTATTATGAGTATTAATACTTGTCATCAATCATGCTTCATTTAGTACTGTACTATATACCCATTATTTTCAACATACCAAAGTTACAAAATCCCTGGTAGGTATGTTGAAACAAATGGCTGGTGGCAAAATTATAAAGGTATTTCTCATCACCAATCCAAACAAATGGCTAATAGACAAATTGCATTTCTTTCCTTTCTGTTATTTACTTTTACCCTGGAGATACTTAATCTCAGGCTATTGCAAACTTTGTGCTTTTTCTTTTCAAAGACTCAGTCTTCTGTTTCTTATTCTCAGATGGTTTTAAAAAGTGACTGACTAACAGAGTTTATAAAGCAACATGGAAACAAGCTGATTTGTTACATACTCATCCCATTCAGGATTCTTGGCAGCATTAAAGGAAAATGTCAGGAGAGAGAGAAAGCTTTAAGAGAATAAATAGCTACTGGCAGAATCGCGAATGATTGATTGAAGAAAACACTCTTGAACAAGAGGATCTTTCGGCTATATGTATCAGCTCAAACCTATAAAGCCTGATATAATAAGAACAAACAAACATTATTCTATCATGGACTAATTTTGCTCCCCAGAAAATCTACATGTCAAAATTCCAACCCTTTGTACCTCACTATGTGACTTAAAACATTAGTAGATAAAGAAGATGAAGAAATAACTAAGGTAAAATTAGGTATTGATATGGTCCCTAGTTTAGTATGGTCTCATACAAGAAGCAGAATTAAGACAAATACACACAGTAGAAGTTCCAATTTAACACACCAAGCCATCCCCAAGTCAAGGGAACAAGACTTGCAAAAAAAAAAAAACCCTGAAAACACCTTCATCTCAGACTTTTAGCATTCAGAATTAGGAAAAATAAATTTTTGCTTTTGTGTTACCTGTATGTATTAGTTTATGGTCACTCTGACAAACTACCTCTTAGAAAAAGCTTATGGTACCTTATTTTCCTCGTAGTTTTACAGATTTCAGTCTGTCATGGTGAGAGGTGAGAGGACATGGTAAAGCAGTCCAAATGATAGCAAATAGGAAGCAGAAAAGGTTACATTGTCTCTTCTCATTGTCTGTGGCATTCCTTGACAAATACTCCATGTTACTGAAATCTCAATTACCCTGATGTTTCTATTGCAACTTTGCCATGTTATCCCAACTTCACAGGTCACTTTCTAGGGTTAACCTGCAGGGATCCTCTCATTGTCATGAGTTTCCTGGTCTCCCAGGCCTTCCTTTGAAATCTGGGTGGAGACTTCCATCATCCCATAACTCTTGCATTTTGCTTACCTGAATGGCGAAATTACAGACAATGCTGAGATCTGTTAACAGCATGAGCACTAGCCACGCTCTACTTAAAGTAATCTCTACTTACAGTAATCTCCAGTTGTCTAGGAAGCTGAACACAGTGAAATGAATACTTGGAAAAGAACTTCCTAGGTTATGTAACTTCCTAGTTATGTTTCCAGAAGCAATCTCTTCTCAAGAGAAACTCTTTCACATAATTTTTACCCTTTCATACTTGAGCACGCCATGTGTGAAGTCTAGCCAATTCTTGAGTTGCTCTCAGGATATCTCTTCTATTGTCTTTGTGCAAAGTACATGATTCTTCAATTGTTTTTAACAATAATCATTTCCTTGTTTTCAGTTTGGTACATGCTCAATTTCTGGCAAAACTACACATTTTTAAAATCTGCTCTCCTATTTACTTTCCATTCTTACTGTAAACCTGACTAAAAGTAGCCAGCATTCACAATGCCACAGCATGAATATTGACTGTTGTAAATTTTTCTGCCAAATTAATTCACCTATTGCCTTTTAATTCAGATTCATTCAAAATCTCACGACAGGGAAAACTGTAGACAAATTTGTTACCAGAATGTAACATTGATGGCTTCCAATAGATGATTCCAAATAGAGTTCTCATTTCTACCTGAAAGCTCATTAGTGTAGCCTTCGTTTTACATGTTCCTGTCAGCATTCTGATCTTCCAAGCTCCTACCCAACCCCCTCCCCCCAATTAAGCTATGCTTGTAACATTCTAAGACTGTTCTACCTGCTTCTCCAAACTATTCTCAATTTTTCTCAAAAACCACAGTTTTCTGGACCACATGGTCAAGATTAAGTCATAGCAATAGCCCTACTTCTCAGTGCCATAGCTGTAACAAAATACCTGACATGAACAACTTCAATGAGGAAAAATTTACTTTGGTTTATGGCTTAGAGGTGTCAGCCTATCAATGCAGAGATAGAATGGCAAAGCAACTCACATTATGGAAGATAAGAAAATGAGAGGAATAAGAAAGGGTCAGAACAAGATATAGGCCCTAAGGAAGTTTTTCCCATCTCAACAATCCATTCTCCTTTGTTGTTGTTGTACTGGGTTGAACTGAAGTTTTCACCTTGCAAGGCAGAGACTGGCACTTGAGCCATTCCTCCAGTTGATTTTTGCTCTGATTATTATTTAAGATAGGTCTGTGTTTTGACCAGGCTGGCCTCTTCAGTGATCCTTATATTTATGCTTTCTGCTGTACCTGAGATGATGGGTGATCATCACTGACATTAAGTGATTACATGAGCAAGATGAATACATTTCTTATCAAGCATTGTTGCCTCCTCCTTTGTTTTCCCTTCCCATCCCTTCCCATATTCCACCCCTCCATCCCCGCCCCCTTGAACCTTAAGTCTTGTAACATCTACCTCCTGAGTACCTAGGATTATAGCCATGCGCCAACTGTGTGCAGCTTCCATTCAAATTTTACACTCATCAGTGGATTAAATAATCCATTTGCTCAGAATCCTCATGATCCATTGTTTCTGGAAGCATCTTCATAGATATATGTAACGGTAGACTTTACTAATCTCTAGGCATTTCTATCTTAAGCAAGTTGAAAATCAGAATTAAAAGCATCACACTATGTATTTCTTATGGCAACTCTTACAAACTAAAATGTACATGCCATGTAACAAGCATTATTGCTTTATGTGGATGATCACATATAAAAATGTGAAGCTAATCTACCATAAATCTTGCATTCTAAATTATAATTCACCTAAATATGATTCTGTTATGATGAACAAAACAGTTAACTTGTTCTCTCTTATAAAACCTCCATACTAGAGGATATCTTCATGGTTTATCTATGAGTGTAGTCATATTTCAAATCCCGCATCATTTGTGATTATTTGCTTTTTATGTTACAGAGTTCATTCTGGGTGCTAGAGATAAATGTCTGAATGTAAAAAGTTTCTGAAGCTGGGTTTGTAATTCAATGTTAAGAATTTTTTCCCTAGTACACACAGGTCCTGGGTTCAATCCTTAGAATCACAGTTTTTTGATTCTCACAGAACTTACAATGTGTATGGAGAGAAAAGAACATATAAATTTATAAAATAAAATACCTTTGCTGTGAAATGTGAAGAAGAATGTAAAATTGGGCTGGAGTGTTGGGGGTACTGTTTTGAAGGAACTGGTAAAAAAAAAATGAAATTTGGGCAGAAGCTTTACTAAAGTGAGAAACCTGAATGAGTGTATAAATCTGTAGAAAGAAAATTGAAATATTGAACTTAAAACCCTTTGTACAACTAGTTAATGACAATTAACACAAAAATAAGAAAGAAGCTGGCCACTAGTGTCTCATCCCTGTAACCCTATCTACTCAGGAGACTGAGATCTAAGGATCGTAGTATGAAGCCAACTGAGTAGGAAAAGTACATGAGACTCATAGTCAATTAACCACAAAGAAAGCCAGAAGTAGATCTATGGCTCAAATGGTAGAGCAGTAGCCTTGATTCTAAAAGCTTAGGAATAACCTCCAGACCCCAAATTCAAGCCCAGTAATGGCTCATGCACATGTGAGCACACACACACACACTAGCAATAAGAAGAAAGAAAATGTGTAAAGAAAACATGTAAAGAAAAACATGTAAAGAAAAAAAGTAAGGAACATGTAAAATATAATCATTCATATTTTACATATTAGGTTAAAAATGTATGCTATAATTCTAATTCCAAAATGAATCCATGATACTATAAAATGTTTAGGGTAGAAGAGGATGGCATACTTCCATTTACACTGGAAAAGAACCTTATTGTTATACATAGTTCATACCATAGTTCATAATGCTTTAGAAACAACGTTGTAGACTTGAAGCCATTGAATAATTCAAGACAAGAACGGTTGTTGGTTATATTACATTCAGTAAAAGTGAAAGTGATGAGTTCAAACTTGGAATATATTTTAAAAGTAGAGAACAGAAGGTTTTTGGATCCAATAATTGTGGGAGATAAACATACATCAATTATTATTGTCAGATTGTATGGCCTGAGCAATGGGAGGACTGTCGTTAGTTGAATTGGGAAATACAAGAAAAAGGGTTGACAGGAAAGCTAAAGTTGCCATTTAGCATTTTAAATTTGAAATATCTCATTAGCGCTCCAACTGAGCCATTTATAGGCTGGGGTTCAGGGAAACAATTGAAAATAGAAATTTGTGTATTATTAGCTTGAAAGTTTGTATTGATACAATTTTGAGCTCTGGTAAACTCCAACTTTCATAGGTTAAGAAGAGTCAAACAAAGATTCTACAAATGAATCTGAGAAAGGCCAAAGGGGTAAGGGGAAAACAAAGAAAATGAGAAAACAAATACGAAAGTTTTTCAAGGAAGATATAGTATTCAATTGTTTCAAATGCTCCTGCCTTTACCCAGATAAGAATCCACCATTGAGTTTGGCAACTTGGAGTTTCTTGATGATTTTGATAAGAGGTTTTCTTGCAATGGCAATAACAACATGTTAAATTGAGTTGAGAAAGTCATAATGGAAGGGAAGTAATGGAAGACAGTGCTAATAACAAATACAAAAAGTCTTAGAGTAGTTTTATAGTTGGAGTAAAAATGATTACTGATAGAAAAGGGGCAAGGAAATCAATGATACACAATATGTAGTGAATAACTACATTTTCATTTGGGGAGATTGTCAATTTGGTCTTTTTAAGTCTCTATTCTTACACTAGTCAGAATCTCAAGAAAAGTTCCTTCTTAAATCATAAGTGAAACAGAGAGTTCAATGGCTAGTATTCTGGAAATTCAGTGAAGGAAATCCAGTGTGCTAGACAGAATGTGGACCCAGATGTCTATATCCTAATATCTGCGTGTTGCCTTAAGATAGTTTCCTGAGTTGCCTGGTAGACACAACTTGTTCACAGGATCCTTAAGAATACATGGAAAGAGAGGGGGGACCAAGATGGCGACGGGGCAGTAGGGAAACGCCACAGCTCT
>NW_012267349.1:5572403-5584710 GCF_000151885.1 Dipodomys ordii
GGGGATGGTAGGGGGAAAACAATGGAGGGGCTAACAATGTTCAAGAGGAAGTGTACTCATTACCTCACTCATGTAACTGTAACCCTCTGTATAGTATCTTTACAATAAAAAAAAAAAAAAAACAAAAAAAAAGAATACATGGAAAGATGACAAAGAGCAAATTATAACTACAAAAGAGACATACAGAGAGATAGCATGCTGATGGATTTACAAGAGGATGAAAGGCCACCATTCTTTACTATGGGCAAAGTTTAGGAAGGTTTGGAAAAGTTGTTAAGAAAAAGTTTAAAAGAGCCCTAAGATATATGAAGGCTCTAACTACATGTATTATAAAATGGTGATTCTATTTAGAGAAGGAAAGGCTTCAAGATTTATTACAATAAAAGGAATAGTTATATTTCCAGGTCTCTCCAGACAAGGGAATTGCTTCACATCTGTAATCTCAGCCACTTGGTAGTATAGATAGGAGGATAACTGTTTGAAGGCATTCTCGCAAAAGGTTAAGAAGACCACATTCCTGATATTTTTTCCATTGTTTGTTTTTCCTTTCTGAATAAAGGGTTCCATATTGAGCTGTCACTCAATAAGAGCCCACTAGATGAAGAATAGTGTTTTCTATTTTTATGTCTTGGATATTTTTTGTGGATCTTGTTTTAAATTTAGCTATACCTTTCAGAGTCAGTAACTACAGAATAGTACAATAGCTTTAAGTATACTCTCCACTGTTTTAAGCAATCAGTCTGTCTTCTGGTTTTGCCTAACAGATGTGTGAGTACTGCGAATGTTGAAGGAGAACCGATGAATACTAGTCTGTGCAACCAGAATGAAGCACCCCCAGAAACCCAGTCTTGTTCTCTCCTGTGTTCCAATGACTGTGTCATGTCTGATTGGGGAACATGGACCACATGCCCTCAGGTAATTATTTTTCTTATTCCCCTACTTTTCCAGTGCCGCCTTCATTATTGTTCTCTATACATTCACAGTGCTGCTCTCCCTGAGCCTTTATCTAGTAACATGGGAATATAATATTTTTTCCTGAGGCCAGCAATAAATAAATACACACATAAATAAATAAGCAAGAAAAAATCTTGCATTTGAGACAGCAATTTAAAGTGCCATTGTTTCTTCCAAATCCTTTTGTATCATGGGAAGTTAAAAAAGGAAAATGAGCCTGTAATGATCATATAAGTATTTGAGAGCACACCCATTGTTAAAGGGATCTTCCTTAGCACAAAAATGACCCTCCTTATAATTTCTTAGATTTTTATCCTGGTGGAATCAATTACATCTTAAGAACCCAAATCTCTCTGCAATTTTGCTTTTGAGGATATGTTTTTGCTTTTTGCTGGTTTTTCAAAGATTATATGTTCTTTTACAACATTTCTACTTTTAAACTTGACAGAAGAAAAAAAACTACAATTCTTTACCATTTTTTTCTCCTCTTCTTTTATTTTTATAAAATGGAAATATAACAGGCGTATGGTGAAATAAATATTCTTTTAGTAGCAAACTTCAACTTAATTTTTCCAGAAGGTAAATTATATTATGTAAAACTCCTGTTTGTGTTTAAAGATTGACAAAAGGAGAATGGAGGCTAGGAACATAGTATATCGATTCAAGTAATAAGATGTTAAAATAAATATATTAAATTAAACTGATGTAGTAACAATTGTAGGAAGATTATAGAAATCTTTCTAAGAATATGGAGACTATATTTGAAATAACAATTTGCTTTTGTAGCTTGTAACTATTAATTGCTTATTAAATGGTATTACAACTCTAAGAGATTTCCCTGTCAATTTATTTTTAATCTGTTGAATTGTTCTGGGGGCAAAAAAAAGCTAATAAAAATAAAACGTGCAGAATGGTTTTACTACTAAGTCACTTACATTGTGCATAATTTGAATATAGAAGTTAATAGTTATTTACCATTTATATTTTGAGCAAAGTAGTTGTAAGAAATAATTTTTAATTCGTGCACTAAAACTCCAATTTAAATACTATTATTAGTATATTATTCAACTGAAGATATTGGGCTTTAAAAAGCTTAAGAAGTTTGCAAAAAGTTTTAGATGTGGTAAGTGAAGAGCTAAAATGGATCTTACTTGGTCTGAAGAAGTCAGAGCCTTTGATCTTATAGCAATTGCTCACTTACTGTGGAAAAAGAAGTTAGGTTTAGTATGAATAGTTCTCTTTGTTTAAAGTGGATTGTTTATTTTAAGGGCAAAACTATATGTCTTATGTGTCTGAAAAGTGTTTTCTATGACTGAGTACATAAACGCACACTTTAGAGAGTATGCTTGCATAGTGTGTGTGTAATCAGCCTACAGAAGAATTAGTAACCTGAAGTTTAATTAAACGTAGAGGCCGTGATCTTTTCTCCTTTCCTGTTCTAATTTACTCACAGAAGACTCCATTAAGCTCTAATTACTTTGCAATGAAAATGTTGCTCTCTTAAGCCCAGATGTCTGGCCACTGGGATGAAATTTTTATGAACATTTGTAGAAGATTGTGATTGCCTGCCAATCTGCATTTGATACTTTAGGATGATTATTTTCTTTGATCTTTGATTTTGCAAGTGTAATAAATTTTTCTATTTTTGGAATGCTTGGAAATTGGAGATGGACAATATATTTTATCCTCCTTTTATATTTCTGGAGGAGGATATAAACAACTTCTTGTCATCATGACAAGAATATTTATGTATTTCTGGGTTACACGTAAGAAGAAGAAGCGGAAGAAGAAAAATGAAGAAGAAGAAGAAGAAGGAGAAGAAGAAGAAGAAGACAACGATGACAATAACTTTCATTGAGAATCTTTAGGCATCTAACAAAATGTTGAAACCATGACAGGCTAAGCACCATTACAACAGCATGCTAAGATGTTAGAACACTCTTCTGTGGTCCTCAAGTCTGTCTAACAGAGAAGTAATGTTTTCTCTCATATGTGCTCCGGTGGGCTCCAATATAAATGGTGACCTCAAAATGGTAACAGGAATGGGAATCAGATTTTGTATCTGATTATTCCCCTCTATCTAAATATGTTGCATAATTTTATTAGTTTGAAAGTCATGGCATGACATAATGCCCAAACATATTAAGAACTTAATTAGAGCTTAACAGTGATGATAATGTTGATGATGTTCTTTGCAAAGCAGGAAGCAAAATCATTGTTCTTGAAGTATAATTAGCAATTTAATGCACATTTCCTGAGCAAAGGAAACAATTACTTCACAATCTTTCTGTATTATAAGAGCTGACTTAAGGAATCTGTGTTTACTACTATTTCACCTACTTCTTCTTCATTGTGACCTATGTTAATGCAACCAGTTCACTATATTTGGTTATATTTTCCCCTCCCTAGGAACTCTTGAGAGACAAACACCAAAACAAATCTTAATAATGTTTAAACTTTTGAGTTAATATGTATTCTGAGTAATGTAGAATTACTTACTTAATATAGTATTGAAAAAAGAAGAGAAGGAGTAAAGGATCAAGTAGACAAGGAATCAAAGACAGCCAGAAAAATCCTTACATTTTTCATAATCCAACTGAGAAACAAGAGAAAGTTTAACAGTATATTGTATAAGCTACATGAAAAAAATTTTTCCCCACCTTCCATAAAATAAGTTATTACTTGATCTCATAGGAATGGAATGTCATGTTCTTTACTGAAAAATGATTTTTGTCTAAGTTAATATCAATACACCAAAATAAGGCATCAAATAGTACCTTTAAATAACTGTTACTGACCTGAAAGTCTCTGCCAATTCAAAAGGGTAAATAAGACATTAACAACATAGTGAACTTATTAAAATTTGTATAAGTCAGAACCAGAGTAAATAGATCAAATACAACCAACCACAATTCAAGGAGGAATTTGAGGAAAATGGGGAAAATGTTTTATTTGATGTTTTTGTCTTTTTCATGCTCTCATAATCTATGTACATATTGGTGTCCAACTTACTCAGTTTTGTGCACTGCTTTAATTTAAAAGAACCTTATGGAATTGTCTATACACATTTCTTCCAAACAACTTTATTCTTAGAGGTAAGATCAGGTGTGTATATAAATTCATACATATGAACATATGTATGCATATATATGCATAATTTAATGTGTACACATACATGTAATAGTTTAATATTTATTATATGATTTTTCTCCTTTACCTACTTTTGTTCATTTTGATCCTGATCTTATATCTTTCAAAATTGAACTGAGTATTTACAGAATCACATACTCTTCAAGAGATGTTTATAGGGAGAGATGAGGGAGAACCACGACATTGATTAAGATGCATTCATAAAATGACCTGTTGAACCCCCTTTGTACAACTCCTTAAAGATAATACAGAAAATTCAAAAGAAATGCTATAAATTTCTGGAGCATTTGAAATTGCTCAGCTTGATTTAAAGAGTCTATTTTTATGCATGTGTTTAAAAGGGCTTATAGTTGCCTTTATTTATGCTACCCCAGTTTCCATAGAATAATACATATTTTCTTTTTTTTTTTTGTCGGTTGTGGGGCTTGAACTCTGGGCCTGGGTGCTGTCCCTCAGCTCTTCAGCTCAAGGCGAGCGCTCTACCACTTGAGCTACAGCGCCACTTCCGGTTTTCTAGTGGTTTATTGGAGATAGGAGTCTCACAGTCTTTCCTGCCCGGGCTGGCTTTGAACTGCGATCCTCAGATCTCAGCCTCCTGAGTAGCTAGGATTACAGGCATGAGCCACCAGCGCCCGGCAATAATACATATTTTCTATTGGTGGCTTGGATTTTTGGCAAAGGAATTAATTTCTCAAACAATGCTATTGATAGGAGAAAGCAAAGGTCTTGGGATAAATTTTCAAACTCATGTATGTTTTGCAGAAGCAAGACTTTGAAACTCCTCTACCAGAAAGGTGCCTTGGGTTTAAAAAAAAAACCCTGTATGAACTTTAATTGATTCACAACATCAAGCCAGGCGTTCTCTCCCCTCTATAGTGGGAACTAGAGACACATTGAAGAGTTGTCCAAACAAAACCTCATGATCAAACACAGACTCCAGTCTTTGTACTGTCACCAACCTCTGGAGAAGGATCACAACAGAAGACTGCAAAGAAACAATACAGGATTTAAGTGTAATAAACTCTGTATTTGATCAAAGCCTTACTATTGCGCTTGGAGAATATACTTTATTCCTAGAATTTACTCTTTTATCTAATTCTTTATGTGTGCATGATGTGCTAGTGAAAGCCAGTGCAGAACACTGCCCTTATTCCTTCAAGCAAAGAAAACTCTAAAAGAAAAGAGGAAATGCTGGCTAATTCTGTGATGTGATCCATAATTAAGCATTGAAGTTAAGCAAAATCCTCCTTTTTTTTCTCTTTCATTGTCCAGCGCTTTGCAATACTTTTATAAGTGCTGTTTCAGTGAAGCAATTTACCCCAACTTTTACTGCTAGTGTTCAGCTCCAAGCACTCCTTCTCCTCGACTAACATTCTCATAAGTAGATGGCAGCCTGTGTTTGTCAGGAGGACACATCTAAGGATCAGGACCCTTAGGCTGCCTAGGGCTTTTTTTTTTAAACTCATAGCTGAAAGGCAGAAGACAATGATGGTAATTTTTTATAATCTGAAAAGTAAATTCTGTTTTTTCCCCTGCCAAGCTGATATTATTGTCTTCTCGAAGACAATAGTTCATTACTCCAAGTTCTTCAGAAGAGTCTTACCCCATGTGCAATGAGCTGTAATATCACTTAAAGCCAGTCTTATTTCCAGAATAACAAGGCACCGAAAGGAGGGCACCTCATTTCATGCTCAGAAAATTAGAATCTGATAAAAAGCAGTCTCTGGGCTGCTTCGTTTTCTGAAATTTAATATGCTTGTTATCATTCTCTTTTATACAGCTTGATTTCTTTGATTTTTCACTACCATGCATTTAGAGTACAGAAAAAGGGTTCTATTGCTCTCAAACTTTTCTTTCCTTCCCCCTAACTCTTCTACCTCTGCCTCTATTTTATAATAAAAGTTCTCCACTTAAAGTAGAAAAAATCACTTGGGCGTAAGTGGCTCACATCTGCAATCCTAGCAATTCAGGAAGCTGAGACCTGAGGATAGTGGTTTGAAGCCAGATTGGGCAAGAAAGTATGCAACGTACTTATCTCCAATTTACCACCAAAAAGTCTGAAAGTGAAGCTCTAGCTCAAGTGGTAGAGTGCTAGATTTTCACCAAAAAAGCTCAGAGACATCATCCACCCTTTGAGTTCAAGCCCCAAGTCCAGCAAAAATTAAAAGAAAAAGGAAAGTTGTATCACATCAAGCACTGATGGCTCTAGCTACTCAGGAGGCTGAGATTTGAGGATCATGGTTTCAAGCCAGCCTGGGCTGGAAACTCCATGAGACAATTACCTACAATTAACTTAGAAAAAAATGCAAAGAAGTAGAGCTGTGACTCAAGTGGTAGAGTCCTAGCCTAGAGCACAAAGGCTCAGGGAGAGAACCCAGGCCCTGAGTTCAAACCCTAGGGCTGGCACAAAAAATAAAAAAGTATGAATTACATTTCACATTTTCCTCTTTTGTGATTCCATAGCTGCATATCCAACAAAAAATCTGTTTTGGGAAGATCAAATATATTTGAGGAAAATATTTCATTCTTACTGAAAATGTACAGTAATGCTTTCTTTCCATTATTCCCTGATCAACAAACTATAACAACTATTTACCTAGCATTTGCACTGTTAGGTATATAAATAATTTAGCAATACTTACTTTATACAAGATGTGGGCACAGTTATATGCAAGTACTCTTCTATTTTATAGAAAGTACTTGAGAATCCACAGTTATTGGTATCCTTGCTATGGAGGATTATGGGATGGCTCTGTCACAGATCACAGGTGACTATACACCCCACATTTCATATCATTTATTCACAGATATTTGTATCTTTCATTGTAAAAGGTAATGAAGAATCACAACTCAACCTACCCACAGTATTTCTGATAATTTGTAGGTTTGTGTTTTTCAGAAAATTACCATCATGGTTCTCCTACACAATACCTCAGTTCATTACCTTATTAGTGGTTCCACTTGATTTTAAGGCCAGTTTACAAAGAACTGTCAAAGTTTCATTTCTAGCCACGTTGGAATGTCACTAGATACCTTCCAATTGCACTGTATTTATCTTTCCATCACAAACAACTTTACACAGCCCAAACATATCAAACCACAGTTGTGAGATATTGGATGATAAGAAATGTTGAACTATCTTCAATAAGAGAAGAAACCAAAATGAGATGAACCTCAGGACTCAGATCACAGAAGCACTTTCTGATAGCTAGAGATACATTTCAAGCAGTAGTACAAAGAATAGGATCAGACAAGACCATGCTATTTCCAGATATCAGAGCCTGAGAAAAATGAGAAGCTGGAACTTGGATGTCAAAAGGTGGAAGAGTAAGGGAGTAGGCAAAAAAAAAAAATCTAGATATCTTCATAAGCTTGACTTTTGGAGTAAATATTAATTTGTATATACATAGAGTGAAAACTCCCTTAGTATAGGCAAACTATTTCTTTTGGAGAGCTTCATGCTATAACCATTCCAACGCATACAGACCTAGGACACAGTTGAATTCCACAGGCTTATACAGAGATACCATTTAAAGTCCTCAGACCATCTGATAATAACCTTACAAAGGACAGAGCTCAGAAAGAAGCTGGAATTATAAATGAAGTTCACTCTAGAACTTCCCTAATAAAATTTATATACAAACTTTAGAGGAATCTAGATTATCCACAAGTCAATTCATATCCTTCCAAAACAAATACCAAGACATTAAAATCGGAGTCCAAACCCTCAAACATTAAACACTGAAACATTCACAATTTCAGGGAATGGTGAGCAACTAGAAGGGAGAATGATAGGGTCCTAGTTCATTCAAATTATATTTTGGTTCCTTTTTGAAGATTAATAATTTCTATCTTGGTCTTTGAGCTGGTTATATAGATATTTTCACACTGTAAAATTAATGGAGCTTTATCCTTTCTGTTTCTGATTCCCAATGGCAATATATGTAAAGAAGCAGCTGACTATAATCCATGACAAGAAGAAAACCAAATACTAAAAAGTGGAAATAATTTTTAATGTGTTCATAAGAGTCTCCATTAAAAATTTTTTGTATATTAAGTTTTCCTTTTATTATTATTATTATTATTATTATTATATGGGTTTTCCTTTTATTATTATTATTATTATATGGGGCTGTTTTAAACTCATGGCCTCAGAGACTTTATTAATTGATACAGAACAAAATGAAAATTATAGTTAACTGGTCACTGACTTCTATTATATTCCTGAGGTTCACCATGATACTAAGTGACTCATAAACATTGTGAAGCTTTTACTGAGATTATCTGTAATATTTTTGGTATAATGGAACAAAAAGATAAGATCAAAACAGAAATAAGAACAAGACATCTGAATTATATATTAAATTATATTGAAATTGTATCTACTCTTACCTATTAAGGTGGCAGATTGTCACACAGATGGCAATTAGAAATATAGATGACTTTTTGCTACCCTCTGTCTTAAACAATCAAATATATTTATAGAAGTTCGGAATCATATATTTATCGAAGAAATATTAATCATTTTACCTTTTTATTAGATTATTGCTTCTAAGAATGAGGTACTGTGTGTGTGTGTGTGTGTGTGTGTGTGTGTGTGTGTGTGTGATGGGACTTGAACTCAGACTGGGTGCTGTCCCTTGGCTCTTCAGCTCAAGGTTAGTGAGTCACACACTCACTTCTGGTGGTTTATTGGAAATAAGAGTCTAATGGACTTTCCTGCCTGGGATAGCTTTGAACTGTGATCCTTAGATCTCAGCCTTCTTAATAGCTAGGATTACAGGCATGAACTCAGGCTGCAAGCTTGAGGTACTCGTTAATTGATAGGTTTTAGTTATGAAAAATTACTCCAAGAAAGTTGGAATGGTTTTCTGAATGTTTGGTCATTGTGATAAAATTTTAAGTTCAAGTGCATTCATGTATTTGAGATTATATTTCTACTCCCTTTCATACTATTGGAGGCATCTTTACACAAGCTGCAATCTTCAATTATTCATTATACTAAGTTTGAGGGTTTTTGTTTTTGTTTTTGGTCGTGGAGCCTGAATGAGCCTGGGTACTGTCCCTCAGCTCTTCGGCTCAAGGCTAGCATTCTACCACTTGAGCCACAGCACCACTAAGGGCTTTTTCTGTTTATGTGGCACATGAGGGCCTCATGCATGCGAGGTAAGCATTCTACCGCTGAACCACCTAGCCAGCCCCTACTCAAAACTTTTTTTAATCCTACCTACTCAGGAGGCTGAGATCTGAGGATCACAGTTCAAAGCCAGCCTGGGCAGGATAGTCCATGAGACTCTTACTCCCAGTTAGCCACCAGAAATCCAGAAGTGGAGCTCTGGCTCAAGTGGTAGAGTCCTAGCCTTGAGCTGAAGAGCTCAGGGACAGTGCCCATGCCCAGATATGGAGAGCCACGACTGACAAAAAAAAAAAAAGTTATCATTCTAGTGTAAAAGTTGTTCTAAAATATTTAATATTCAATCTAAATATTAAGTATATTTATAGTTTTTATGTTTTTGATACTTTCAAAGACAAATTATATTATATAAATTATATATATATAATTATATAATTCTTATAAAGCTCAGTATCAGCAGAATATGATGATTTAGGCTGCAATCCCATCAGCTGGGAAGCTGAGTCTGGAAGTTTCTGAATTCAAAGCCAGCTTAGGTTACATAGTGAGTTTGAGGCCAGTCTGAAGTATAGCAGAAGACCTTGAGTCAAAAAGCCAAACCATAGGTCCCATGGTTTCCCTTATTTGCAATATCTAGTATATGTATGAGTCAAGCGGAAAAGGTCAGATAATGTGATGTCAGGAAAATGAACCCTTAGATATGTATTTTAATGTTTTTTTCTTTCATGCATGTGTTTCTAACGCATTTATAAGATTATCTCTTTGTTGTTTTGTATGTCCCTCCCCCACAGTATAACCCCTGCTTTCACTATATTTGATGTCAGTATAACTTGTGGAGGAGATGGGGAAAAACCAGTTGTTTAAGGATACAGGTGGACCTGTTGCAACAATGAGAAGTACAAGTTGTCATGTCTAAAACGAGCTTTACAACGTTGGTGCGGGGAGGGGGAAGGAGAAGGATTGGGATTGGGGGGGGAGGAGGGAGGCTGGGAAGGGATGTGAAGGGTAAACAAAGGAGGAGGCTGCAATGCTTGGTAAGAAATGTATGCATTATCCTGCCCAGGTAATTGTAACCCCTCTGTACAGTATGTTCACGAATAAAATAAAATTAAATTAAAAAAAAAAGCCAAACCACAGGCTGGGAAGTTGGCTCAGTGGTAGAGTGCTTGCTTTGCATGCATGAAGCCCTAGGTTCAATTCCTCAGCACTACATAAACAGAAAAAAATCCAGAAGTTGTGCTGTGGTTCAAGTGGTAGACCACTAGACTTGAGATGAAGAGCTGAGGGACAGTGCCCAGGTCCTGAGTTCAACACCCACAACCAACCAAAACCAAAACCAAAACAAAGCCAAACAGCTAGAGAGAACGCGAGATATCACATAAAATATCAAATATACTTTGTTTTACAAAGTAAAACAAATTTCTTCTTTATGTCTTATAGGATCAGAAAAATAATTTATAAGTCAGTAACATTGAGCCAACATTGAGCTGAAGGCTGAGGGATAATGTCCAGGCCAAGAATTCAAGCCCCACAATCAACCAAAAAAAAAAGTATTTATAAAATTATACTTTATTTAGTTCTGTGTTTAAACATCATTTTCTGATTGCTCCTGAAAACCAAAATGTTACAATCATGGTTGAACATAAACAGATCAAATATCACAGTGCAAGTTGTGTCTCATTTCAGATTTATCTCACATTTAGCTAAAAGGATTTCAACCAAATTCATCAAAACACATACACTTAATGACAGAGTTGTGTTATATTTCCCTAACATTAGTCATATATATATATATATATATATATATTTACTATAAAGGTGATATACAGAGGGGTTACAGTTCTGTAACTCAGATAATGAATGCATTTCTTTTTGAACAGTGTCACTCCTTCCCAATTTATCCCTCTTAGTCCCCCACCCCCACCCCCCGCCACAAGTTGTATAGCTCATTTTCAACATGGTGTTTAGTATCATTGCTGCATTTGTTCACCCTTTGTCCTACCCATTCTGTGCTCCCCAAAACAGATAAACTGACAAACAGGACAGAAGATAAAGAAAGCGAAAACAGCAACAAATTAAAAATAACTACTGTTTCCATTTCTTGGAGTTGATTTTCATAAATATCACTTTATATGTTCATATGCACATAGCTATTGAGCATTTGTGATCCTCTTCTAAGAGTATCTTCCTTTGGTCTCACTGTCTAGAAACCTGTGTGATTTATCATGTCCCAGGGTATGTATTTTTTTTATCTTTTACAATTAAGTGTGTTTATGTGTAGATTTATAGGCACATTCTAGTTTCCCCAAATGAGGAAAACCAGAGACGATATGTTTCTTTGGGTCTGGCTTACTTTACTTAATATAATTTTCCCCCTAATCTTTCCATTTGCTTATGAATGGTACAATTTCATTCTTCCTTATGGAAGCGTAGAAATCCATTGTGTTTGTACACTCTGTTTTCTTGATCCATTTGTCGACTGAGGGGCATTTGAGTAGACTTCATATTTGGCTATGGTAAATAATGCTGCAATGAACATAGTTATGCTGATTGCTCAATGTGGCCTTGTTTGTGTTCTATTGGATAAATGCCCACGAGTGCAATTGCTGGGTCATAAGAGAAGTTCTATGTTGAGTCCTTCAAGGAACCTCCACACTGCTTTCCATAGTGATTGAAAATTTTACATTCACACCAAGAGTATAGTGGCCTTCCCTTTTGGCCACATACCCACCAGTATCTGAAATTATTAGTTTTCTTGGTAATGGTCATTCTAACTGGGGTGAGAATTTCAATATAGTAATGTAGTTTTGATTTTCATTTTTTTAATGGCCAGAAATTTTGAACATTTCTTCATGTGTTCATTCTTATTTCTTCTGAGAAGTCTCTTAAGTCCTTAGCCCATTTATTAATTAGATTGTTGTTACTTGAAGGATTGGGATAAGAAAGGTAAGTTTTTGAGCTCTAAGTATATGTTAAATATGATGCCCTTATCTGATTCATAGCTAGTAAAAAAAAAATTCCCATTCTGTGTGTTTTCTTCCTTCTTCTTCTTCTTCTTCTTCTTCTTCT
>NW_012267349.1:5584870-5664554 GCF_000151885.1 Dipodomys ordii
TTCTTCTTCTTCTTCTTCTTCTTCTTCTTCTTCTTCTTCTTCTTCTTCTTTTTTAATCTGTCATGGGGCTTGACCTCTGCACCTGGCCACTGTCCCCGAGCTCTTCAGTTCAAGGCTAGGGTTGTACTACTTGAGCCACAGCGCCACTTCTGGGTTTTGTGGTTTATTGGAGATAAGAGTCTCATGGACTTTCCTGTCTGGGCTGGCTTTGAACTGAGATCCACAGATCTCAGCGTCTTTAGTAGCTAGAATTACAGGCGTGAGACACCAGCATCTGGCTGTTTTTCAAATTGTCAAAAGGAGAAAAATAGCTGTTTTTAGTAAGATAGTATTGTTTTCTTAAATGTTACTTAGAGAATAGAATGGAACTGAAAAAGATTTAATTAAATTTTAGTTCCCTAAAATTTTAGATAAATTTTAGTTTTACTTCAATTTCAATTAAAAGTGAATTAAAGTGAACTAAAAGGGCTGGGAAGGTGGCTCAGTGGTAGAGTGCTTGCCTCGCATGCATGAGGCCCTGGGTTTGATTCCTCAGCACCACATAAACAGAAAAAGCTGGAAGTGGCAATGTGGCTCAAGTGGTAGAGTGCTAGCCTTGAACTGAATAGCTGAGGGACAGTGCTCAGGCCCAGAGTTCACGCTCCACAACCAAAAAAAAAAAAAAGTGAACTAAAAGCTCAAACACATGTAATTCCACTTTCAAAAGAATCCAATTGTCCAAAATTCAAGGAAGATCTGTGACATATACACAATTTTGAATTTAGACTATGTACTCCCAATTACATAATATGTCAAGGCAGGGGATCACAAGTTGGAGACCAGCCTAGGAAACTTGGGCTTATGTAAAAACAAAAAAAATTGAATAGGTTTGGGTTTTATAGCTCAATAATAGAATTCTTGTGTAATTATAAATCTGAGTTCACTTCTCAGTACTAAAAATAAAATATGGCAGTTATATCATCTGAATCTAGAGATAATTCTCACTCTATAACATGGTTCTTTAGTATTTGCTCTCACAGGTTTCCTAAGAAGAGTAAATGTTACAATACATAAACTCCTAAAGATTCAACTTATAGCTACTTTCCCTGCCAACTGCCTCTCCCCTTATCCTTTTCATCCTTGAAGATAAATCTCTAGTCTTCATTACTTTTCTCTCTTTCCTGCTCAAAATACACCTCCTGATGTGTATGCATTCATATTTTTATAAAGTACCCATACTTGTCCAGGATATTTTTTTGTTTTGATGCAAGTAGATTTTATACTTGATCAATGACACTCCAATTTACCAGATTTTCTAGAACTAGCCAAAACATTAGGATAACTTCAGAAAATTACAATATAGAGCTGGGAAGGTGGCTCAGTGGTACAGCGCTTGCCTTGCATGCATGAGGCCCTGGGTTCGATTCCTCAGCACCACATAAACAAAAAGAAAAAAGCCGGAAGTGGCACTGTGGCTCAAGTGGTAAAGTGCTAGCCTTGAGCTGAAGAGCTGAGGGACAGCACCCAGGCCCAGAGTTCAGGCCCCAAGTCGGACCCCCCCCAAAAAAAAGAAAGAAAATTACAATATATCCTACACAATATGTCCTTCTGGCACTTACAGACTATCAGGTCAGAAATTTTTAAAGAATAATTGATTCTCACGTCCTGGAAAAAAATTCTGCAATGAAAGAAGGTTCAGTATCACTTCAGACTAGTTAACAGATCCTGCCATGTGTTATAGACTGTTCACTAACTCATAGGATAAAGTGTCTGCTTGCTGGCTGGTGAACATTTACAGTGGCTCATACAGTAAGTTAAAACAGGAGCATTTATTAGACAGTTACAACTATTCAAAACCCACTAGAGATGCATTCACTTTAGTTTAAGGGTTGCACATTACCCAATAAATGGCTTGTGAATAATGTAAATGTGCATCTTTGAGAATAAATTAAATACATTTCCTGGTATTGTTAATGTGTTAGAGCAGTTGTGCCATAAATAACTTGAATAGCATTTATAGATTACTACAGTCTATCTAGACCAAGCTTGTAAATATCTGTGTAACTCATAATTCCATGATTTGCAACCCTCTAAAGGAAACATTAGAGCTCTTCCTCTTGTTTTTTTTCCTCGCTCTTTGTATGGTATCGACAAACATCTACCTCAAAGAAATGCACTTTAAATCCTTTCAGAAAGCTTTGCTTTTTAATAGAAACTACAGGATCTAGTACAGAACATGATGGAAACAACCAAAAAACAAGTCGAGTAACTATCACTGCACAATGATGAGCTGTCATGGACAGTCTTCCTTTTCTATACAAAACTATTCTTGGAAAACCAGAAGTTTCCTCCAGCCTTGTGCCCATGTTGGGAATAACAAATTTCCAACAGACTTAACATTCCATTTTTCTTTATCCTCTGTATTTTTTGTTCCACCTTGATCTCTTTCATTCTGAATCTCCCTCTTTTTTTGCCTTAGTTCACTCATGCACACAAATACACACCCATACACACTGGGAAAATATATATTATCTCTTACAGGAATCAGTGGTACATTGTGTCTTTCCAACTATCATCATTCTCATTAGATACTTGAGAGGCAAAAAGGAGTATTCAACATTGCAAACAATGTAGAGCAATAGATTTAATGAAATCATTGTTCTAAATAGTCAGGTTTTCTTGGTAAAAAAAGCAAATGTTCTTACCAAAAGTGTATTAGAGTTCCTTTTGACACCATCTGATATCATTAATTTTCTTAATAATATCCATTCAAACTGGATTGAGGTTGAATCTGTGTTGTTTGGATTTTTATTTCCTTTATGGCCAAGATGTTGAGCCTCATGTCTATTGGCCACTTTTGCAATTCTTTTGAGAAACTTCTGTGTAGCTCATTAATCTATTTGCCCATTGTTGAATTTTGGAGGGTTTAATTAAGTTTTCTGATTTTTTTTAGTGTGCCATGGGGCTTGAACTCTGGGCTTGGGCGCTGTCCCTGGGCTCTTCAGCTCAAGGCTAGTGCTCTACCACTTGAGCCACAGAGCCACTTCCAGTTTTCAGAGTGGTTTATTGGAGATAAGAGTCTCAAGGACTTTCTTGCCTGGGCCGGTTTTGAACCGCAATAATCAGATCTCAGCCTCATGAGTAGCTAGGATTATAGGCATGAGCCACAGGCACCCAGCTTCTGAATATTTTTTAATATATTTTATTGTAAAAATACTGTAAAGAGGGGTTACAGTTACATTATTATGGTAATGAGTACACTTCCTATTGAGCATTGTTAACTCCTCCTTTGTTTTTCCCCTACCATCTCTTACCTCCCCACCTCCCTAACTCCTTCCCCTCTTCCCTGCCCTAAGACCCCAGCCCGAAATTGTAAAGTTTGTTTTCAACATAGTGTCTTGTATATCTCATTGTTACAATGGGTCAACCTGTATCCTCATTTCAGCATTTTGTTTTATTTCCCTTCCTCCTAAATTAGAAAAATGTATATACAAGATGTGGGACACGAGAATCAAATACAGTGAAAACAGAGGTTATACCATGGGGGAAGAACATACAAAAGAAACAAAACAATCACATAGTACATTATAACTTTATTAAAACCAATATCAAGAAAGATAAAACCATTTGTGTCCCTAACTTGGATTCATTTTAATTAGCATCATCTTATATGGTCATATATACATAGCTTTTGACCTTTTTTGCTCATCCTAGACATATACTAGAAACACCACAAATCAAAGTTGGACAAATGGGATTGCATGAAACTGCAGAGCTTTTGCATGGCAAAGGACATAGCTAGCACGATCAATAGAAAGCCCACTGATTGGAAGAAGATTTTCATTAGCCATACAATGGACAAGGGTTTCATATCCGAATTTTTTTTATATTAGGTCATTGTCTGATCTCTAGCTGGCAAAAATCTTCTTGTATTTATCAGCTTTCTTTTTACCTGTTAGTGATGTCTTCTTTCATGCAGAAGCTTTTTAGTTTGATACAGTCTCATTTATCAAGTCTTTCTTGGATTCATTGTGCTTTTGGGGTTTTACTCAAAGTTATTTCCAAGGAGTGCTAATGTTTATCCCACTCCTTCCTTTAATAGTTTGGAGGTTCCTCACAAAATTAAACACAGAACTGCCCTCAGTCAGCAGTTCCACTTCTGGGTACTTATCCAAAAGATTATAAACCAGGACACAGTAAAGTCACCAGCACTACCATGTTCTTTTCAACACTATTCACCATAACCAATGTATGGAATCTACCCTCAGTGGACAAATGGATCAAGAAAATGCAGTATATATACACAACAGAATAATCATCCATTAGAAAGAATGATACTTTGTCGTCTGTAAAGAAATGAAAAGAACTGGAAAAATATTTTTATTATGTGAAGTAAATCAGGCCCAGAGAGAAAAGAATGAATATCTTCCCTTATATATGGAACCTAGATTTAACTTATAAACTTGTAAGTAAATACATTGTATGGTATTCAAGTGTATACAAATGTATTAACTGAAATATGGTATTTTCAGGGGAGAACTCAGTATAATTCCTTACAAAGGCAAAGTCAGAATTAAACAATATAAACACTGGAAAAGGGGCATATGTAAGGGATGGATGAATGAAGAGGGGAAGATGGGAAGTATGCAGCTAGGAATTCAGTGTACTTCCTACAAAATTAAGAAAAGTGAGTAAGCAAGGCCCAAAGAAACATAGGTCCCATGGTTTCCCTTATTTACAATAACTAGTATATGTCTGAGACAAGCAGAAAAGGTCAGATAAGTTGATGTTACGTGAAATGAACCCCAAGATAAGTATTCAAATGTTCTTTTTTTTCTCTCATGCAATTGTTTCTAACATATTTATAAGATGATTTCTTTGTTGCTTTGTATGTCCCTCCCCCCCACAGTATAACTCATACTTTCACTGTATTTGATGTTGGTATAATTTGTGGAGAGGAAGGGAAAAAACAAATCGTTTAACTAGGGATACAGGTGGACCCATTGCAACAATGAGATGTACAAGTCGTTATGTCGAAAAATGAACTTTACAACTTTGGTGGGAGGGGAGGATCGGGTGGGAAGAGGTGAGGGGAGGTGGGGGAAGTATGGGAAGAGATGGGAAGGGGAAACAAAGAGGAGGCAACAATGCTTGATAAGAAATGTATTCGTTATCTTGCCCATGTAATTGTAACTCCTCCGTATGGTATTCTCACAAAAAAAGAAAAAAGAACGAAAAGTGAGGGAAGGAGAGAGCAGGAGAAGGATGGTGAAAATGTGGAAAGGGGTGACATTTATCAAGATGAATTGCACTCTTAAACTGCTTTGCTGAATGACACCTGCTTTGCATAGCTACCTCAAGTTAATGCAAAATAAAATAAACAATCAAAATCTATGTTTTTCTGCCATAGGCACTTTATACACAACTCATTTAATTCTCAATGTAAAACACTCTTGGCACATTTTTTTCTGGTTAGTGAGGACAGTGAATGCTACAAAAGAAAAATAACTAATCAATCAGAATCCTAATTCTTATTTGAAGTTGCAAGAGCAGAATTTGTAATTGAGTCTAATTCAAAAGCCAGTATCTGTGTTCTTTCTTTCCTTCTGAAGCTAGTTCTCTCATAATTGTAGAACGATGTTTCAATCTCATAAAATTTCATCATGTCTATTTGTAGAGTGTTTCAAAACTTTCTTTTCATTAACTACCAATTTTAGTGGCAGATCGCTCCGATGAATCTCTCTCTCTCTTGCTTACATTCACCTTCCTCCTTCATCTTGCTTCGTCTTCTTCTCCATGCTGCCTCTCTTGAGGCATATCTTTTATCTTATTTTATTGTAGAGGTGATGTACCAAGGAGTTACAGTCACATAAGTAATGAGTAATTTCTTTTCGAACAGTGTTACTCACTCCCTTTTCCCCCTTTCCCTTCCCCTTACCTCCTCTCTCTCTCCCCCAAGTTGCAAAGTTCATTTCAAACATAGTGTCTAGTTAGTCACTGTTGCATTGGTTCACCCTTTATCCTTTCTTTCATCATTTTGTGATTTGCCTTCCCTTCCCCAAATCAGATAAATGTATATACAAGACACAGGGTACCAAAATAGAAAAGTGACAACAGGGGATTAAACTATATGTTCATAGGGTCATATGTACATACTTATTGTATTGTAACCCTCTGCAAGAAATATTCTAGACATATACTAATTATTTCAAATGAGGAAACAATGGAGTCTATGTTTCTTTGGTTCTGGTTTACGTCAGTAAGTATGTTTTTTGTGGGTCTTTCCATTTCCTTACTAATGGGGGATGTCATTCTTTCTGGTGGAAGCATTGAATCAAAGAAAGGGTGGACAAATGAGAATGCATTAAACTGCAGGGTTTCTGCATAGCAAAGGACATAGCTAGCAAGATAAATAAAAAGTCCACAGATTGGAAGATCTTCATTAGCCATAGAACAGACAAGGGCCTCATATCAAAATATACCTAGAGCTCAAAAAATTAAAACTCCCAATAACAAATCCTCAAAGAAACAACCACCCATTAATAAGTGGGCTAAAGAATTAAATAGAGGGCTGGGAAGGTGGCTCAGTGGTAAAGGGCTTGCCTTGCATGCTGGAGGTCCTGGGTTCGATTCTTCAGCACCACATAAGCAAAAAGAAAAAAGCCGGAAGTGGCGCTGTGGCTTAAAGTGGTACAGCGCTATCCTTGAGCTGAAGAGCTGAGGGACAGCGCCCAGGCCCAGAGTTCAGGCCCCACGACCGGACCCAAAAATAAAAAAAGAATTAAATAGAGAGTTCTCTGAAGAGGAAATAATAACATCCAATAAACACATGATTAAATATTCAACATCTCTAGCCATAAAAGAAATGTAAATCAAAACACTGCAATTCCACCTCACCCTAGTCAGAATGGCCTTTATCAAGAAAGATAATAACAATGATGATGGTGTGGATATGGCCAAAAGAGAACACTACTACACTGTTGGTGGGAATATAAACTGGTTCGGTCACTCAGGAAAACAGTATGGAGGTTCCTCAAAAGGCTAAACCTTAGAGTTCCCCTATGATCTGGCAATCCTACTCCTGGGCATTTACCCAAATGATCACAAAGCCATACTGAAGCTACCAGCACAGCTATGTTCACTGCGGCATTATTTACCATACCCAACATATTGAACCCAACCAGATGCCCCTCAGTAGATGAATGGATCAAGAAAATGTGACATAGATAAATAGAGAGAAATAGATAGATAGACAGATAGATAGATAGATAGATAGATAGATAGATAGATAGATAGATAGATAGATAGATAGATAGATAGATAGATAGATAGATATAGTGTGTCTTAAGGCACAGTGAACATGTACTGCTGCAGCATCTGAGGGTCTCACAAAGACAATTTGTGTTTGTGGATTGTTCTGTACTTCAAAATGTTCTGTTTTTCTCACTTCCTATGACTATAAATGACTTATAAAAAATCTATGAGTAAAGTGTCTGAAGACTTGGAATATAGGAATAGATTTATTCTGTATCATTCATTTGCCTATGGATGTCATGGACTCCAATCACAGCACTGCAAAATAATAATGATAATTGCTACAAAAATAATTTACATTTCTTACAACAATGAATAGAGTCTCTTTTGCAATGAAATAGGATTCTGTGAATGGCCCTTTCAAAATCACAAAATACTAAGAACAAATACTTTAAATCTTGAACTTTTTTATAAATTTGGATGTTCAAATATTCAGATTATTTGCTAGATACTCAAAAGCTTTGGCCACCAGATAGGTTAAAACAGAAATTAAGGATGTATTAGTCATTGTTATAATAATAAAATTATTCTTATTGAATTAAGTTTACTGAGTGACTATGTAAGTATAATATTTGATATATAAAAAGACAATGAGATAGGGAATATCTTGATTCTAACCATACTCTGCCTATTATGTTGTTAATTTGAGACTTCACTAAACTCTATGATGCTCCCTTTTCTGATCTATAAATGTGAACATAATAATTACCTTTTGGAACATCAAATATGATTTTACATGGGATTAAAGATACATAAAGAATAATGATGCTAATATATCAACAATAGTCAGAACTCATATTCACTTTTACCAAATGTTCCTAATTGATCATAGTTTTCTGCAAGTAATTATAGTTTTCTTCCAAAAGCAAGAAAGAGTGGGAATATTGTTTTTATATAGTGAAAATATAAAATTTCAGTTTTGAAATGGTAGTATCTCTCTATGTAATGAAAGTTCATTATTATGAAAGCTATTTTATAATTTTCAGGATCAAATTACTGTGTATTACTACTTTTTGAACTAAGGCATATTATATCTAATCTACTTTACTTGTGAGTTCCATTTTATCTCAAATGTGTGCTTCATGTTCAGGAAGAAAAGCCAGCTTTCTACTTTGAATTTTAAACCTGTATTTAGAGCTCATGAGGGTTACAAGTCCTTCTTTGATTATTTCAGACCTTAGAGTTGGTAATAAGAAAAAAGAGCATGAAAATGCACTTACCCTTATGGAGTGTCACAGCGCTGGTTGCCAGGGAAGCTTGGCACAAAATGACATGTGATATGTAGGCTCTGCTCATTATTCAACACAGTTCAACTTCTAAAATATCTCCACATCTTAACCTGCCTTCTATTTTCATTACCATATATTCTTGGTAAAACTTTGAAAACCAACTATGAGTAATTTTAAGTAAATTATAGCTTTTAAAAATGATGTAATTTATATACTAGATTAGATTCATCATATCACACTAATAGTCCTTCATTCTGCATATTTACTATCAGAGACTTAATTATTTGCATTGTTTCATTCGTGGCATGGCTGTAACAAGTAAAAAAATGATTTAGAAATTTCAGGCATAAAGTCAGTGGCATATTTTTAGCCTTTAAATTAGTTCATAAGAATAGTTTTTAGCTAGGCTCCAATGGCTCATTTCCTGTAATCTTAGCTACTTAGGAGGTTGAAATCTGGGGATCATGGTTCGAAGCCAGCCTAGGCAGGAAAGTCTGTGAGACTCTTATCACCAAAAATAAAAAGAAAAGTAAACAAAACAACAACAACAAAACAACAACTGAAAATGGTGCTGCTGCTCAAAGTGGTAGAACTCTAGCCTTAGGGGAAAAACTCAGGGACACCACCACCCAGGCCCTCAGTTCAAGCCCTACAACCTACAAAAAATAAAGAATAGATTTTATTTTATTTTAAAATCATGTGTTATTCTTTAATGTAAATAGATATCATTGAAAGCACACAACATAGCTATTCTTTTTAAAAGGATGAGAATATTCTGATATTTATCTATCATGCCAACATGTGCATACACATACTTTCATCACAGATGAAATGGGATATAGTAACTAATGTTTATAGAGAACCTATTGTAGGTCAAGCTCTGTTTTACCTGTTTCAAGTACTGTAATTCTTTTTTTTATTTTACTGTAAAAATGATGTACAGAAAGGTTATAGTTATATGAATAAGGCAATGAGTCCATTTCTAGTAGAGCAGGGAAGGGGTAACAATGCTAGACATAGAATAGATTTTATAGATACCATATTCCCACTTCCAAGGTGTTTTCCCTTCCAAAAGACACATCAATTGACTTGTACAATTTTCCACGTGCTTATTCCCACATTGAAAGGCATGTGTTAAGTCCATTGTTGTACTGAGTAAACAATTGTGTGGAATGGGTTTGAGCTTTAGAACCTGCCCCAATGCACCACAATCTATCCTCCTGGCTCTCTTTGTGTTGTCACTGCACGTTAACCTCAGTAAGAAAGGGAACTTGGGGTAAGCATGTACAACTCTAAAATCAGTGTGAGGACTAATACCCTTAAACCATTTAGCATCTTGTTTGGCAAATAAAATACCTGTAAAAATAATTTTTAGGGCTGGGAAGGTGGCTCAGTGGTAGAGTGCTTGCCTTGCATTCATAAGGCCCTGGGTTCCATTCCTTAGCATCACATAAGCAGAAAAAGCCAGAAGTGGCGCTGTGGCTCAAGTGGTAGAGCGCTAGCTTTGGGTTGAAGAGCTGAGGGACAGTGCCCAGGCCCAGAGTTCAGGCCCCATGACTGACAAAAACAAAAACAAAAAGAGAATAATTTTTAATAATATATATTTGACCAATATTCAGTGTTTGGTATGTGACAAATGTTCTTTAGATAGCTGAGCTACAATGATGATGGGTCCTTGACCTCAAGGAATCTTACTTTCATAGTCAATGGGGAGAATACAAATCCATTTCTAAAGAGCTAGATAGGTGTTAAGGAGGAAAAGCAAATGCATACATTGATATACGCATTAACTAAAATATGGTATATGCAGACAAGTCCAATGGTTTAATTCCTTTGAACAACTAACTTCAGTGTAACCAAATGAATGTCAAGAAGCTGGAACATGTATTTGTATTTAGTGGGTGGAGGGGAGCAGGCAAGGAAATGGGCAGGCAAATGGAGAAATGAAGAGTAGGTGAGCGCAGTCAAAAGTATTCACTATACATATGGGAAAAATGGAACTCCATAACTTGAGGGGACGGGTGGTGTTGGAAGAGATGGAAAAGAATGACAAAAGTGATGACATTAATCAAAGTACATTATATTTGTAAACTGACATGTTGGAACCACTTGGCTTAATTACTTAAGTATTTTTGGGGGGGCCGGGGAGGGAGGGTGGTTGGTCATGGGGCTTGAACTCTAGGCCTGCGTGCTGTCCCTCAGCTCTTCAGCTTTAGTCTAGTGCTCTACCACTTTAGCCACAGCACCACTTCTGTTTTTCTGATGGTTTATTAGAGATAAGAGTCTCATGGACTTTCTTGCCCAGGCTGGCTTTGAACCATGATCCTTAAATCTTACCCTCCTTAGTAGCCAAGATTACAGTTGTGAGCCACAAGTGCCTGGCTTAAAGATATTTTTTTAAAAAAATATTTTGTAAAAGAAAAAGTGAGAGTATACCGTGATTGGCATACTTCCTAGATCCTGTGAGGGTCAACAAAATTTTCTGGGAATAGAATATTCATCTTTAATCTAACATATGAATAAAGGTTATTTAGGAGTAATGGACCCATGAGGAAGGAATAAAGGTAGAAAAGATCCAGTGTGAACAAAAATGCAGAGCAAGGAATGACCATAAAGTATAGACCAGATCAGAAATCTTGTGTGCATTTCTGTGTTGTTACCCATGTATACAGCTGCATAGAAGTTTTTCTTAACTAAGGAGGAGAGTTTTCTGACAGGAAAGGGCCCCCAAATGCTTTGTTATAAAGAAGAGGTGAAAGTGGAAACATTCAAGATATACAATTTGGTCCTTGATTTCTGATTCATGGTGGGATGTGTGAATGGAGGAAGTGCAAACATTAAAATGAAAATGTCACCAAAGAGGGCTTATCTACTTTTTGGGTATTTGATACACAGCCTATCTCCTGGCAGAGAGTAAAGCTTTTTCCCTGAGGTTCCTGTTCAATACAGCATCTGAAGTTTTTACAGGCCAAGAGATCTAGTGTAATATATTGACTACTTTGACTTAACTATTTGGTCCTAAGTCTGCATTCAATTCAAGGAACAATTACCATCCAAGGATATTCTGCATAGAATAGAAATAGTTATGAATGTGGCCCATTTATTATTTTCACTTATTTTATTCATTGATAATTCTTAAATATTAGTATTAGATTGAAACTTATACTTCATATATATGAAAACATATAATTATATATGAATATAATTCACATATATTGAATTATATGAATATATATTCTAGTGTCATTTATACATTATATATACTATACACAAATTCTAGTGTTGCATATTCTAATGTCATTTGTATATCATATAAGTGACACTAGAGTATATATTTCTATGACAGGGTGTGGCTTACATGGAGAGCACAGGTCTCAGTTTAATTCTGTCAACAAAAAAAAGCAAATTTCATTTAAAATTTTAGCCAACATTTTTTTTCAGTGTAATATTCATGTTTCATATAATTATTTTTATACCTCCTAGTTCCATATATAAATAAAATTTTTCTGAACCAAAAATATGTTGTATCTTTTCATTTTCTTATAAAGTTAATTTAGTACGAATTCCTAAGTACAAGAATATTCTCTAAGATATCACTGTGTAGAAAATAAATCCAATATAACAATAATACAATACCTAACTTCTCTGTAGGTCATTCTATGCTCTCAATGTCCTTAATAAGGTACAATATTTCTAATCTTTTACTTAAAGATTTGGACTACATGGCATTTAATGGCCACATCTTTTTATCTTTCTATTTTTCTAATATTTCAAAAAAATGACTGGCATTTTTTGCAGCATTTTGGCCTGCAGTGGATTATTCTTCTTTATTTCCAAACTCCAATCATAATATAAACAGGTGATTATCTCTGATTCTCTGGACTGGCTATGCTGCACACCATTCATGTGTTCCAAGGTTTCTGAGTAGATAGTAATTGTCTACCAAGCAAACTTCTGGGTGCCATAAAGTACTAGCTCAAAAGACTATGTGAGCATGTCCCCAGCTATTATAAAATCTTTTCTTAAATGTCCTAGCTAAGCAAAAATCTACTGATATTTATATATCTACTATCTTTGTCTTAGCAGTAGGCCAGCCATGTTTTATAAGGAACATTATATCATAGTTTCTGCTCCTACTTCTGTCAGTTCTACTATACTGGAACATCCATAAGGGACTCTTGCTTCTAATTAACTATAAATCCAACAAGCCATGCCCCTAGCCCAGGAGCATCTCTCATGAATTCTGGGATCATCAAAGGCAGGCAGCAAGCCTACTTTATTGTTCTATCTCTAGCTTGTTTCTCCCATACTGTAGTCTGATATATCTTGCTTTTTGGTTTACATGTAAACTGCACTTTCTTATCACTCTTCACTTGCTTCTTTCCCATATCTAATTACCATTGTTCCTATAAAATCCTTTCCACATTCAACTAAAAGATATTATAATAATTGTAACTGTTCTAGGATGCATTGTTTTACCCAGTAGTCTCACTTCCACATTGAGCAACAGTTGAAAATCATGAGGAGCAAATTAATTTTCCCTGGTAAGCAAATTCTTGCTTGAGGACCTTGTAGAAAGTTACTGTATTCTTTAAGCTTCAATGTTATCATGTGAGAGAACAAGAATATTAAAAGTAGCTCTAGCTAATTGAGGAGTTCTGTGCGATAATCTATATAGAATGTTTAGTGACAACCTAGGCAAGTGTTTATATGCCAAAATGCATCCTGATTGTATCATGGAATAATATGATAGAACCTAGAATGTGTTTGTTTCTCCATCAATATTATCCAAGCAAAATTTGTAAGATATTATTCTTTTATATACATGTTTATAGGAGTTACAAGACCTCCAAGGTTTTTATTGGAAGAAACAACTCATCATAGTAAAAACTATTGAATCAAAATTCTTGTCCTTTTAATCGATTAATTATATTAGTTGATAATATTTTAGTCTCTGTCCAGATTTTCTGGGCTGTTATAATAAATATACCTTTATCATTTACTATACCTTACCTGTGTGAAATGAATTAATAATAAACATGATAATAAAATACATAGTGATGTAGACAGGTGGTTAACAATTTTACAAACCATAGTCCACAAAGTCTTCTTTAATAGGTAAGTGAACACTGACCTGAAGAAAGTTAAGGAGCATTTATGCAGGAGGAGGAGCTTTGCAGGCAGATGGAAGAACAACAAAAGTATCAAATAAGAGAATTTCAGAAGCAAATATTATGTGATTGTCCTTGAGCTGGTGTTTAAGCTCATCAACAACTTTGCTGAAGGCAGGGAAGTCTGTTAGATTATCTTTCAATATGGCTGTGCAATGAATTCAACTTACCTTCAAAAACACAATGCAGTCAAAGGCATTAGCAGCACTCTGTACATCACCTCTGTTTGTAGTTCTCCAAGAACACAAAAAATGAATGGTGATTGGAAAGAAAGTCTCAGCAGGTCAAGATCAAGCTGTGAGCATTCAAAGGTATAGATGGTGATAGTGTAGGAGCTTGGATGCATTGAATATGACTTGGTTTTCATTTTTATTTTAATTTATGAAAATACAAAGAGACCACCAAGCTAAATGGTTTGATTTGGATTATTCTGAAAATAACCAACATTATCTGCACAATGGAAAGAGCAGAATCTGTTAGGAAGTTATCATTGTAACCTAAATAAGATACTATAGTGACTTTATCAGAGTCAGATTGATGTAAATGGTGAGAGCTAAAATTAAAGCTAAAATGATTTGCACTCAGCAAGGTTGTAAGGTGTGAGAGAAACAAAGTTGTTGGTGAGGACTTCATTAATTTTGTCCTAAGCCTCTGGATCCTTGGAATGGTAGGAAGAAATTAAGAGTTTATTATTATACCTACAAAGTTCAGATGTGGTGGTGTGAGAATGTGAGCTTTCAAAGCAGATCTTGCCTTAGAATCTCCTGGAAGACTCAGTAAACCAGATTGCTAGTTCTAACTAATTTTTGGTATACTTTAAGACTTGATCGTTGTTTCACTTTTCCAGAGTTTTGGATAAAGTGGATCTGAGCTGGGACCTAATAATTTTCATGTATAACAAGTTCCAAGATGATAATGGTGATATAGGTCTTGGGACAATATTGGCGAAAGACTGCTCAAGTATCCAGGGTATTCACTGTGTCCACAGAAGCCACAGTTCCACATCATTAGGGAAGAGGGATTAAGACATGGAAACTAGCATTCTTTCTGTGCTCAGACTGGCAGAGCCCCTTTTTAGTCCTCTCTTCCAATTTATGATGTAATGTGCATTATCTCACACATAAATGATATCAACAGATTTCAAGTTTTGCTTCATATTCTGTGAGAGGAAACAAAGATAATTCATGATTTATGATGCAGTTCATAAATGGAAATATCATAAACTGAAATGCTTTTAGGAGCTAGGGGTGTTGCCTAGTGGTAGACAACATTCTTAGCCTTCATAAGGACCTGCATTTAGTGCTCACTGAGGAAAGAGAAAGAATGAAAACGCACTTAAAGCATTCAGCCTTCTGCACACTGCAGCTTAGCAACATTGTTCACAATATAGAGTGTGGGTGGTGGCTGCTTGTGATTTGGGGCTGACTGGGAACTATGACTTGCTGCCCCTTTCCAGCATTCTCAGAGAGTTTCACTATTAAACCACATATTGCTATCTTGGGAAAAGATCTAAGCTCAAAACTTTAAGTGCAACTTCTACTGAGTTCACATTACTTCTCCAACATCATCAAGTCTATATGGGTGATATCCATACAATAAATATAATAATTTCCTATGTTTGTTTTAGATCCTTCTCTATGCTCTTGATTTTGGTTAAGTCTAAATTATCTATATAGGGCTCAGACAACATCTACCCACACCCATTTCTCAAGAGAGGGATATGCTTAAGAAGTTAATGTGTCTTGCATGTTTACATCTAAGATTCGTTTTTGTGGATTTGATCTCATGTAATTAAAAATAAATGTGAGCTTCCAAGGTAGACAAATAACCCAATAATAGTCTTATCCTGAAATTAATCCTGTTATTTGATGAAGAAACAATTTCTACAAAGAAATTTCTATAAAGAAATACTCATGAGGAAAAAATAGAGCAAATATTTATCACTTTAAAATGTTACAACTGATTCTAGTAAACACACACACACACACACACATGCACACACACACCCCTAAGTAATGAGAACACAATTTTGAAACATTGATTGTTCGATTTAATGGAAGAATACTTTTGTCCATTTTAACAAAAATTTGCTTTACAACTCAACACATCTGTAGCAGAAATAAAAGTTTTATCAAATATTTTCCTAAGTATGTAATACATTTTCTTTACTATGGTGTATCAGTTTTTAAATTGTTCATTGTGATTCACTAAATTGAGAACCAAAATAACACAGCTAAAACATGAGCTTGCAATACACTTCTCCCTGCCATCAATAAAATGGAGCTAATCATATATCTATGAAGTCATATCCAGGTTGAAGTGATTCAATTTAACAAAGCTCGAATAGTGACACAGAACAAACACTAAAAATATCAACTATAAATATTGTTTTCACCATCCACTCATATAAAAGGGCTTGAAATTAAAAAACAAACAAACATTTGAATACCTAAGAATCATTTCATGTGTCTGAAATATTACCTTGTAATACACACAATTAAAAAAATAAACTTCAGAGGATAATTCAAGAAATACTTTTCTATTGAAAGGAGCATAAAATAGTTTTTAAAATAAGTTCTTTTTAAATATAATTATAAGTCTAGGAAAAACAAGTAATGATTTTTTGAAAATCCAATCTGAAAGGAAAGATCTTCTCTGAGATGCTGTTTTATTTGCTGTTGTGGTGACTTGCATTTAATTTATTCCTGAATATTATTTACTTAAAATGAATGGAAAGCTTACTGTATTCATTTCTAAGAATTCCAAGGGATTCACATAGATAAGAAATTAATAACTTGATTATTTACACAGAATTTTAATTTTTTGTGTTTTTTAATCTGTCACATGGAATACTAAGTCGATAAGTAATAGTTGGAGATACATGTAGAGTTGAAATAAATAGCGTAGCAGTTATGCATCATTTGTAAAAACAATCTCATACTATAATGGTTCAAATGCAAGCTTGACTTTCAAAGTCATCTTGATAGCACTATTTCATCTCCCTCAAGTCGGGAAAGAGTGTACAGGATAACCTGTGGATTTTAGGGTAAGAGATAGAAATGTCATGCATACCCTCCAACTTACTGGTTATTGTCACAAGAGTTATTTTCTGGTCACACCCAACTTCAAAGAAGACTGAGAGATATATAGTTCAGTCATGTGTTCAGAAAGAAAGGAGAAGACAAATCCCAACAAGTAATTTCAGATGATTTCAGACATATCAGTTTATTTTATAAATGCACACTTGATTTAGCCCAATGTTTCTTAAGCTCGTTTGACTTTATTTTTCTTTCTTGGCACCAACTTCTTTAAGGGACCACAGAAAAGAAATATAGTTAAATGCTGAAAACATCCATCCAGGATGTAAAAGACTCCTAGTGTGCCTTGGGAGCTGTGCAGATTCCTTGTAATTATAATCCCTGAATTTACCACTAAGGCAAACTCACTACTGATTTTTAAGATAAGATGTTTCCTTCTTAGTCTGAAATCTAAGTTAGACAAACATTTAAGTTAGTTTTGCCTGGTTTTCAGATGTCTTTAAATCTCTTTTTATTCTACTTCCATTCTTTCTCTTCTCATCCCTTCTTGGTAATTGAATGGCTAAAAAAGAAAGACACTTGTCCTATAAAGAATTTCCCACATCTTTTGTGAATTGTATCACCATGATGAGGTTTAACCCTGTGTCTGGGTTTTTAGTAAATTGAAAATTATAAAGGGCTTCATCAATCTTTTGGTAAGAATTCCACCAAAAGCATTATACTGTATTAGGAAACATAACCTGCACAGTTAACCCTTTCTGTTAATTACTATCATCAATATAAATTGCCTACACACTATTATCAGGAATTACAAAGTAGTACCACTCTAGTTCTATAATCCTTCCACATCTATTTGTGTAACTATGTATTAGAAAACTTGATTGCTATCCACCTTGTTATAGCAAAGACAGGAAAATGTTTAGTTCTGTATTTTCCATAAGGCTTTTGTTTGGCTATGTTGCAAGACAGGATGATTAGACTCAATTTGGACATTTCTTTTATAATCTTGAAATTAGCCTCTCTAAAAACTATTGCAATGGTGGCTCATGCCTGTAATCCTAGCTACTCAGGAGGCTGAGATCTTAGGAACGCAGTTCAAAGCCAGCCTGGGCAGGAAACTCCATGAGACTCTTATTTCCAATAAACCACCAGAAAATCACTGTGGCTCAAGTTGTACAATGCTCGCTTGAGCTGAAGCGCTGAGGGAGCCCAGAGTTTAAGTCCCACGACTGACAAAAACAAAAAAACAAAAGCAAAACAAATTATTGCACTATTTTAGGGAATATGATTGTGAATAATATCCAAAGCCCTAAGAATGTACTGATGCTCATACTGTCTAATAATTTTTAGGCTACTACAGGAGATGGTGCTTAGAAATATTTATATTTATTTCCAATATTTTGGGAGGTAAAGTATAAAAGGGATCTATAGTGAGTGATATGTCAAGCAAATTTGAGAACTATAGTCATTTATGTAAGTTTTTCCTTGTATTTTACTTTCTTCATGCCAAAAATCAAGTTTTTAAAAACATGGGTAATGATAAAATATACCATAATTACACATTTATTTTATTCTAAGTTAACAAAGAAAATATTATCTGAATAGCAATATGTATACTACCTCTAATTTCAAAGTTTAAAAATATTAATTAATCATTTTACATGAGTTCTCATCATTTGTTACAGTTATATTTTATTTGTGCCTTCAGAGTACATGGCTCTTACAGAAGTCTGCATTGCAACCCTACATTGACATTTCAGCTATTAGAAGTACTAAACATGGTCTCAGATAACCCTCAAGGAAAGGCAGATGTTCATGGAAAATATTTTTATTGAGTGCTGGCTTAGCATTAGCAGCTTATCTATGCTTTTGATAACAGAAAATGCTTAGATCATTTTTCTTTGTTTATTACATTTCTACATGTCTCTGATAGTTTTTTGAACAAAATAGGAGAATATAATTTTATTGCCCATAATAAGCAATTTAGTATTTTTGTTGATGTTTTCAAAATATACTTACACTAAGATATATTTCAGTATTGATGTTTGTGTTGTGCTATTTCAGTAGATGACTTCAAATGTTTTCTTTGTTTTAATTGGAAGATTTTCTTTTTCTTTTCTTTTTTATTGTGAGAATACCATACAAAGAAGATTTTCTTAAACCTTTTTTTTTTATTAAGTTCTTTACTCTTTTCATGGAAACATTTGTATGTGGCATTTCTTTTGCTTCAAATCTCTACATGCAGTCTCAAGTTCTAAATTTATTTTGATTCAATTATTTTCTCCCTTAAAATTTATTTCTCTAAAAAGACTATTTGGAATACCTCTTTTTTATTGTGAAATACCATACAGAGGGGTTACAATTACATGGGAAGATAATGAGTATATTTCTTATCAAGCATTGTAGCCTCCTCCTTAGTTTCCTCTTCCCATTCCTTCCCATCCCCCCCCACCCGCCCGCCAAAGTTGTAAAGTTCGTTTTTCGACATAATGACTTCTACATCTCATTGCTGCAATGGGTCCACCTGTATCTCTATTTAAATGATTTGTTTTGCCCTTCCCCTCCACAAATTTTACCAACATCAAATACAATGAAAGCAGGGGTTATGCCGTGGGGGAGGGACATATAAAGGAACAAAGAAATCATCTTATAAATATGTTAGAAACAATCACAAGAAAGAAAAAAAAAACATTTGAAAACTTATCATGGGGTTCATTTCACCTAACATCAACTTATCTGACCTTTTCTCCTTGTCTCAGACATACACTAGTTATTGCAAATAAGAGAAACCATAGGACCTATGTTTTTTTGGGCCTGGCTTACTTCACTTCATATCATTTTTCCAAGTCTTTTCATTTCCTAACAAATGGGGCAATGTCATTCTTTCTGATGGAGGCATAAAATTCCATTGTGTATATATACCACATTTTCTTGATCCATTCATCTGGGTTGGTTCCATATCTTAGCTATGGTCAATAATGCTGCAATAAACATAGTTGTACTGGTAGCTTTAGTATGGTCTTGTTTGTGATCATTTGGGTAAATGCCCAAAAGTGAGATTGCTGGGTCATAGGGGAGCTCTATGTGGAGTCCTTTGAGGAACCACCATACTACTTTCCAAACACAACAAATCAAAGAAAGATTGGACAAATAGGATTGCATGATATTGCAGAGCTTCTGCATGCCAAAGGACATAACTAGCAAGATCAATAGAAAGCCCACGGAGCAGGAGAAGATCATCACGAGACATACAATGGACAAGGGTCTCATATCTAAAATATACCTGGAACTCAAAAAATTAAATCCCCCAACAACAAATCCTTAAAGAAACAACTGCCCAACAAATAAGTGGGCTAAAAACTTAAAGAGAAACTTCTCTGAAGAGGAAATAAGAATGGTCAATAGACACATGAAGAAATGCTCAATCTCTCTAGCCATAAAAGAAATGCAAATCAAAACAACATTGAGTTACCACCTCACCCCAGTTAGAATGGCTATAATCAAGAACTCTAATGACAACAGATGCTGGAGGGAATGTGGACAGAAGCGAACCGTACTGCATTGTTGGTGGGAGTGTAAATTTGTTCAACCACTTTGGCATACCTCAATCTCATATTCTTATAATTAATTCCTGAAAAGTGATTCTTCATTTATTCTGATTTGTTTAATGAGCCCTATCGCCTAATTCTGATTTCCTAATTTTTACTTATGTTTATAACTTTGTGTATGTTGCATCATTTCCTATACAACCTTTAGTGCTTTTGAAAAGAATCATGAAGTGTTTCAAGTGTTTCTTGTCTTCCTGATGTATTTTCTTAAACATGGAATGTCATTCTACCCTTTATTCTATTATGGAATTTGGTTTTAACCTTTTTCTTTGCCTCCTGTCTTGTGAAACTAGTTTTTGTATACTTTGGAAAGGAGTGTCCAAAAATAAATTAATAATAAAAATAAATTAATTTCCTTTGTCAGATTTGTTTCCATTCCTAGCTTGCTTTTCCTTTTTTACTTTCCCTTTTTTACTTGGCTTGAAAACTCTTGCCCTCTGTTTCTTTTTAGTAGCAGTAAACTGTGCTTGAAAGGAACTTTGGCTTCTTAACATTAGGAGTTCACTGGATTAATATCACATTGACTCAAATCTCTCTATAACCCTCCACATCCCTCTGCTTTTGTGTAAAATCCTTCAGGCCTCAGCTTTTATTTTCTATTTTATGTATTACATCTTTCAGATGCCCTATTTTTTAAATGTTTTGCTTTCTCCCATTAGATGCTGATATCACACAAACCCTATAGTTTCAGCCATTGCCATTAACACACTGGTTGTTTAAGGTTTATGAAGTTACTTTCTCTTAATTCCACTGGACATACTGTCCATTGTTTTTGACTTTATTCTCCTAGCACATTGTTATATAAGCCATCACCGTGGAATTGCTGGGTGTTTTTAAATGAATGAAGAATGAGAAACAATATTTTCAGTTTAGATTTCTCCCAATGTCTGTCAACCTGTGAAAATCAGGGCTAAATTTTATTTAAATTTTTGAGAAAGCATTGCAATGTTTCCTTGTGAAATATTTACCTCTATGTGTTTGTGTGTTTTTTACTTTCTGTTTAAGCACTAGCTTAGTCTAAACAGTCATTTATTTTAGACATAATTTTGCAATAGAATTTCGGCAAAATACTAAGCAGAAATATCTACCAAGATATTTTGTTTTCTTTTATTGACAAATCATTTATTTTCCTCTTCATGAGTATAAACATTGAAACTAATTGGTAAGATGGTAATAAATTATTGTAAGTATTTGGCCTGGAATTTGTGTAAAATTATTAAGAATACCTGATTGATACTTTTTGATCATCTGGAGACAATATGATACAATTGTGAAATTACGAATGCGGACACATTATTCAAGTATAAAATAACATCGATGGTAAATGTGCTTCAATAATCAAAACTTTTCTCTTTTCATTTATTTTTTATTGTTAAAATGTACAGAGGGGTTACAGTTACATGAGTAAGGCAATGAGTACATTACATTGTTAGCCCTTCCCTTCCTTGTTGTTGTCCCACTATCCCTTCCCTCCCCCACCTCCCATGCTCCTCTCTCTATTCCCCTCCTCACTACACGAAGTTGTAAAGTCCAGTAGGTATCTTTGTTTCAATGGATCATCCTGTGTACTTATTTGAGCGTTTTGTTATTCCCCTTCCTCTCCCCAGATTAGACATATGTATATACAAGATGCAGGATATCAAAATTGAGTACAGTGACAACAGGGGATATGCCATAGGGGAAAGAACATACAAAGGAAACAACAACAAAAAAAAATAAGAAAATCACATGGTACATTTAAAAAATAACAATAAAGACAGAACTCTTGTGTCCGTATCTTGGGGTTCATTTCAGTTAGCATCAAGTTATATGGTCAATTGTACATGGTTTTTGAGTATTTCAGTTCATCTGATAAGATTATCCTATATAGATGCTAATTATTGCAAATAAGGGAAACCATGGGACCTAAATTTTATTGGAACTGAGTAACCTCACTTGATATGATTTTTTCCAAGGCTTTTAACATTAGAAAAATCCATGGTATTTTTTTCTTCATGTTTCAGTGTAACCCAACATTATTACTATGTACATAACCAAGATTCAGAGTACAGATTTCATGCTCAGTATAATATATGAAAAGGTAAAAGGAATATAAATAAATTAAATATTTCAAATACAGAAAGTGATTCAGTGATCATAATTCCAAGATTTTTTGTAAATTCACCTTAAAGTCTACTTAGATTTCCTGGGGCTGGAATTGCATGTAATGAATGTGTTTAATGGTTATTTATTGAAAAGCTGATAAATCATACTTTTGTATGCTTTTTATTGTAAAAATACTGTACAGAGGGTTTACTGTTACATGAGCAAGGTAATGAGTACATTTCCTATTGAGCATTGTTGCCTCGTTCTTTGTTTTTCCTCTACCATCCCTTCCCTCCCACCTCCATAACTACCTCCTTCCCCCAGAGGGGAGTTCTATGTAGAGTCCTTTGAGGAACAACCATTCTGCTTTCCAAAGTGGTTGAATAAGTTTACACTCCCACCAACAATGCAGTACGGTTCGCTTCTGTCCACATTCCCTCCAGCATCTGTTGTCATTAGAGTTCTTGATTATAGCCATTCTAACTGGGGTGAGGTGGTAACTCAATGTTGTTTTGATTTGCATTTCTTTTATGGCTAGAGAGATTGAGCATTTCTTCATGTGTCTATTGACCATTCTTATTTCCTCTTCAGAGAAGTTTCTCTTTAAGTCTTTAGCCCACTTGTTTATCGGGCAGTTGTTTCTTTGAGGATATCAATATTCCATCCTCATTCTTCAATGAAATAGAAGAGGCAATCCAAAAATTCATATGGAACAATAAAAGACCCCGAATAGCAAAAAACGATCCACAGAAAGAACAGTGCTGGAGGAATATTAGTACCAAATTTCAAACTCTACTACAAAGCCACAGTAATCAAAACAGCTTGGTACTGGCACAAGAACAGACCTCAGGACCAATGGAATAGAACTGAAACCTAGAAATGAACCCACAGACCTATAGCTACTTCATCTTTGATAAAGGAACTAAAAAAATAGAACGGAAGAAAGACAGCCTCTTCAGTAAATGGTGCTGGAAAAATTGGTTAATCACTTGTAGAAAACTAAACCTAGTTCCTTATATATCACCCTGAACCAGAATCAACTCCAAATGGATCAAAGAACTCGGAGTCAAAACAGAAACCCTGAAAACATTACAGGAAGGAATAGGTGAAACCCTAGGTCTCATTGGCACAGGCTGAAATTTTCTTAATAGAGATCCAGAAACACAACAAATCAAAAAATCATTGGACAAATGGGATTGCATGAAGCTGCAGAACTTCTGCATGGCAAAGGACATAGTTAGCAAGATCAATAGAAAGCCCATGGATTGGGAGAAGATCTTCACTAGCCATACAACAGACAAGGGTCTCATATCTAAAATATACTTCAAACTCAAAAAATTAAATTCTCCAACAACAAATCCTCAAAGAAACAACTGCCTAATTAATAAGTGATAAGCAAAATTTATATCAAGATTTCAATGGAAGTGGTGCTGTGGCTCCAGCAGTGCTGGCCTTGAGCTGAAGAGCGCAGGGACAGTCCCAGGCCCAGAGTTCAAGCCCCACTACTGACAAAAAAAAATAACAATAATTCAAGAAGTTGTGAGAGAAATGGTAGTCATGATGCATTGTGCCAGAAATAAATTTTAAGGAAAGAAAAAAGGGTAATGAAGATATGGACAATGACACTATACAAATAGGTATAGCATACCTGTCCATAATACATGAAGACACATACATACATTTATAAACAAACCTGTAAAAATCCTTAGGCATAAGTAGAATTGCTTAATAAGAAGGAGAAAAAATTAGTATTACAGGAAAGTTTATGAAGGGAATAAGACTTAATTGATGTGACTTGATAGATTTTAATATGTTTCTTCTAGGATTTAAAAACAAATATTTTCTCAGCAGGGATCCAGTAGCTCACACTTGTAATTATAGTTACTCAGGATGCTCAGATTTGAGGATCACAGTTTGAAGTCAGACCAGGCAGCAAAATCCATGAAACTGATCTCCAGTTAACCACCAGAAAAACTAGAAGTAGAACTGTATGTAGCTCAAGTGGCCTTACACTAAAAAACTCAGGGACATTTCTCAAGCCCTAAGTTCAAGCCCCAAGACCAGTTCAAACAAACGAACAAATAAATCTCATTCTTAAAACTCCATATAATTATTGGACTAAACTATCTGAGGTCAGAGTGACATTTAAACTCACAAAGTGTATTGATTTTTCACTTTGTGCTGAGTATTTCAGAATGTAAAATGAGTTTAATGGGTGAACATCATCTCCATGTGCTTTATTATATATGAGATAAAAATGTAGTCTTGGAGATAACAGAGAAATAATTGCAGAAAACAAAATTTCCATGAATCACAGAATGATTTGACTTTCTGAATACTGTGTGACACTCACAGAAGTCTCTTCCCTGTATTTTGTTAAATAGCTACCTACTATACAGAGTTCATAAATCACACATATGTCTATGCATATGTGTGATTTATGAACTCCGCATAGACCCACTCTCTGTGGTCTTTTGTTTTTCAGTCATGTGACCCCCATACAATGCAGAGAAGAACTCGCCATCTGCTAAGGCCTTTGCTGAGCTCAAGGACTTGTGCCGAAGACTCACAGGTGCGGCCCTGCCTCCTTAATGAAAACTGCTTCCAGTTCCACTACAACCTAACAGGTAAAGTTGAAAGCCATGGCCTTGCTATTTGTTCTGAACACTAGCAAATGAGTAGATGTTGGTGTGTGTTTCTATTCCTGAGTTTTTGGAGGAAGAGTGACAATGTGTGAACGTGTTACTCAAAAGGACAAGGTCTTATTGACACTTTACAGAAAAAAACAAACAAACTCATTCTTGGTATGAAGATTCAGCCAGACCATCTGGAGCCCCTGAAGTATAACATGCTTTAAAAAGGTCTGGCACAGTTTCAGAATAATGCTGCAATAAAGCCAGGATAAACTAAAACAACAAAAAGTAAGTAGTGAAGGGTAATTTACCATTGAGAGATGAAAGTCGTCATAGTGTCATGGAGTTTGGGGCTTTCATGACACATATTATTTCAAAAATTAAAGTTTTTGGCATCCTGTATAGAGCTCAGAAAAAGATGGAGGGGCCTGAGCAGTCAGGAGTGACTGCAAGGTAGTGGGAGTCACATCAGCCCAGTCATTCAGCCAGTACTCAGTTTCCCTGAGTACCATAGTACTCAGGGTCTAAAAACAAAGGACTATTACTCACGTTGACCTGTGACCTGCTACTCCTGCAACAGCTGACATACAAAATTGTAAGGAAATGTAGAAGCATATTAAGTCTCAGCATTCAATTATATATTAAGGAACACAGCATTATGCTCATGCAGAGACAAAGCACTATTGAGATTTCTCTTGTAGAAAACCTCAAAGGAAGCCAGGCACAGATGGCTCAAGCCCTCTCAGGAGGCTGAGGTCTGAGGATCATGGTTCAAACCCAGTCCAGGCCAGAAACGCTGTAAGACTCTAATCTCCAATACAAAAACAGAAAACCAGAAGTGGTGCTGTGGCTCAAGCCGTAGAATTCTCAACTTGAACTGAAAAGCGCAGGGAAGAGCCCAAGCCTAGAGTTTAAGCCCCACAACTGACAAAAAAAGAAAAAGAAAACCTTAGAGGAATTGCTGTTGATATGTCTTGTCCTTATTTCGGATAAATGATGATGATATGGTATATTTGCCCTTTTTCTTTAGAGTCTTGATTTTTATAGTGTATTTTTCAGAAACAGTGAAATTTGCCTAATAGAAAGAGCATAAATATATTTATAAAAACATACTAGACATCAATATAATATATATATTATACTACATACATACACACACACTAAGCTGGTGATTTATCACATGTGGTACACATCCCCAGACTTTTGGATTTTAGTTATTTTTCAGATAATGGCTTGTATTTTTGTCTGGGTTCAGACTCAAAGCTCAATCCTACTAATGCTTTCTGTATAGCTGGGAAAAGCATATAATTTAAAGACTAACTTTTACTGTATGTAAGCTTACTGTTGCTATTAAAATCTTGGAACCTTTACCCAATGTGGCAAATATCATTACTATAAGGTTAGCACTGATTTGGTCAAGCACATTTAAAGTAATAACAAGCATTTTTAATCAAGTGAATTATAAGGTAGTTTATGCTAACTGTCTATTATCTACAGTATAATGTGACTACCCAAGTCTATAAAACTTGCTTCCATTGTAGACTAACTTGAAAATATAAAGATTCTTTAGGTCTTTTGTTCTTTTCCAGAACATTTTTCTTGGTTGTACTGTATCAAAAATACCAAATAATTTAGATTATTTTATATATTCTTTTTAAAAATAAGTTTTTTTATTGTGAAAATACTGTACAGAGGGATTACAGTTACATGAGCAAGGTAATGAGTACATTTCTTATCAAGCATTGTTGCCTCCTTCTTTGTTTTTCCCCTACCAATCTCTTCCTTCCCACCTCCATAGCTACACTCCCCATCCCCACCCATCCCCCCAGGCTAAATTATAAAGTTCCTTTTCCAACATAGCATCTTGTACATCTCATTATTATAATGGGTCAACCTGTAACTCTATTGAAGCATTTTGTTTTTCCCTTCCCCTCCCAAATTATACTGACATTAAATACAGGTGAAAACAGGGTTTATACCATGGGGGAGGGACATAAAAAACAACAAAACAATCACATGGTACCTTATAAATACGTTAGAGACAATAGCAAGAAAGAAAAAACCACTTGTGTCCCTATCTTGGAGTTAATTTCGCTTAATATTTTCATTAAATAAAATTGTTTAGTTCATTCAGGTTGCTACAACAAATTGCCATATGCTGAATAGCTTTTAAACAAGAGATAGCTATTTCTCATAAATCTGGATCTTGTCAGACCGAGATGATGGTACTGGCAAATTCCATGTTTGGTGTGGGCTTCTTACCCATGGTAGCTGTACTCTCACGTGCTCAGTGGACAAACAAGCTCTCTACAGTCTCTTCTACAAGGATACTAACCTTTGTGAGTTCTCGTACCCAGTTTCTGTAAGACCTACCTCCTAACATTGTCACCCTGGGTGGGTTAAGATTTCCATATAAGAATGGATGGAGGGGCAAATAAATTCCTATCATCTGGCATCATTTCTTTGTTGTTCTCTCTCTCAAAATCACCAAGAAAAGTTGGTTCCATATTAGTTTTTGTTTATCATCTTGTTTAGTGCCCCTTCTCTGCTATGCTGGCTAGTGTGACATGATTGCTAACAAACCATTAGTCACTTTACATCTGGAAATCCAACTTTAGGAGGTAACTCACTTCAGTTGCTTAGTTTTTGTTTGTTTGTGAGTACATTTCTTGTCAAACATTGTTACCCCCTCCCTCATTTTTCTGCCACTTTCCCACTCCCCTAATGCCCCTCCACCAAGTTATAAAGTTCGTTTCCAACATATTGTCTTGTGAGTATCATTATTGCATTGATTTGCCCTTTGTCCTTTGTCTCACCATTTTGTTGTTCCCCTTTCCTTCCCTAATTCACATTAATGTATATACAATACACAGGATACTAAAATCAAATATAATGACAACAAGGGATAAACCATAGGGACAAAATGAAAAAAAAAGAAGTAACTTCACATAGTACTTTAAAAACAAAAACAGCAAAGAAAAAACTTTTGTTTCCATATCTTTGAGTTAATTTTTCTTAGCATCATCTTATATGGTCATATGTACATAGCTTTTGGGCTATTGTGATCCTCTTCTAAGACTACCCTAGACATATACATATATTATTACAATTTTATGTCTATATTTTTGGAGGTTTTTCCCCTAGTAAAATATTCTCATCCTGCTTTCCAGAGCCACTTGGGAAGAGTTTTAGGGATATATGTGGACTTCACCAATGTAGCTTTGCTCTATTTTGTTCACATGATCATAATTTTGGTGGTGATTCTATGCCTATAGAATGGAGTACCTGCCAGCTGAGTGAAAATGCATCCTGTGGCCAAGGCGTCAAGACTCGCCTTCTGAGCTGTGTTCGGAGTGATGGCAAGCCAGTCAGCATGGACCAGTGTGAGCAGGTAACTTGCTCATGTTGAGTTATCTTTGTTTCCTTAATATTTGTCTATAACCGGGGCTGGGAAGGTGGCTCATGCTCGAGGCCCTGGGTTCGATTCCTCAGCACCACATTAGAAAAAAGCCAGAAGTGGCGATATGGCTCAAGTGATAGAGTACTAACCTTGAGCTGAAGAGCTGAGGGACAGCGCTCAGGCCCAGAGTTCAGGCCCCACGACTGGACCAAAAAAAAAAATTTGTCTATAACCTTTATGTTGTTTAATACAGATAGCAGACTGATTTGTTCTCCTCTTAGCTTAGGTCCAGTCAAAGTAAAATTATAGTACAGTTGTACTTAGCTAGTTTGGACTTGGTCACAATGAAGGGGGAAAACTTTTTTTTTTATAATGGAGAAGTAAGTCCATGAAATATATGTATCAAATGTTTTAGTATTTATATGTATGTAATACTTCCAAGAACTTATATGTTGTGCTTGTTTGCCAACAAACTGTTTAACCTTAGGAACTTTAACTAGTAGGAATATGACCCTTCATCTTGACACATGACATATTGACACACTGTCCCTTTATCATAGACATTTATTGTCTCAACAAGTGATTGCTGGTTAAACAATACAGCGATCCTCTCCATTTCTAGCTATATAAACACCCTCCCTATCAAGTTTCAAACTAGGTTGTTCTGAATTTTTCTAATTATATTACATCCATCTTTTCCGTCACAAACTGTATGGAATATAAAGAACAAGCTTTACACAGATGTGTTGCAGAGAATTTAACATTTCCTTCTCAACAAATAAATGAAAAGCCTATATGGGTTGCTGAATAGAAATGAAGATGCTATCCCATTGTAAGAATCATAAAACCTTGGAATAAATTGAAAACAAGGGAGTTGAAAACAAAGATTGCTTCAGGAACTTCTGTAACAAATTGGCAAGATGAAAATTGGTCCTGTTGCTGCTAACGTAGGTGTAGTACACATTTGGAAATTAAAGCAAAAGAACTCTTCCTCATCTTTCCTAACTCCAAATATTCTCTCAACATGCTCTCCAAATAGCTGTCAACCATGATATCAACATTAGACCAGCCCATTTGAAACTAGACGATATTGTGAAAATAGCAACCCTGATAGAAAGTGCTATCTGCTGTCAATGATTTATTTTAACATTCTATTTCAGTTAATTAGTTGTCTGGCCCAGGAAAAGTTAACTAATCTCTCTATAACAGTTTATAATCAATATTTAATGTATGTAATGAATGTTTTCTTTTGATATTCACTAGTGGAAAAAATGTGCTTCTGCTTTCTAAACTGTTTATGTCCAACAAATGTTTTTAAAATGTTAATTTTTAAAATCCCAAGTTATTAACCTAAGTAGAATACCCATGCTTCAAAAATTAATCATAGCTCTCCTGTGGTAATTTCCAATTTATGCACTTGGCAAGCCATCATGATTTAATAATTAATTTAAATTTGGTGTATATGCACTGCTAATATTTAACATGTGTTGAGTGTCAAAATATTCCTAATTAGGCAAACAAACATTGTATGAGTTCTAAATCAAAATTATTTATTATTCTCTTCATATTTCTAAGGTGATTTATTTTTACACTAAAAACTAATATATCTTAGTCATTACATAATATTTACATTTTGTCTCTAGAGGTTGACTTTAAATAGACTTTCTTAAATGAAGCATATTGCCATCTTTTCCTGAGAGCAAGACCATAATAAATACAATTGCTCTTTTTAGGAGTTCAGTTGCTCTTTTTAGGAGTTCAGAGAGGGTGTTGGTTTTATTTTGATTCCTATTCTGTTATATTTTAGCCATACTAGCTGTTAATTTCGAGGTCTCTGTGTGCTGTTGATTCATCCCAGGATGCCTAGATTTGATACTGAGATGTCCCTTCAGTTTCTTACTAAGCAACAGGACAGATCTTTCTATGGCATGGCTTACAACTTTCCCAGGCAGATCCATTCTAGACTTATAGTTTTATAAAAAGGAATTTGGGCTGGGTGCTGCTGGCTCATGCCTGTAATCCTCGCTACTCAGGAGGCTGAGATCTGAGGGTCGCAGTTCAAAGTCAGCTCAGGCAGGAAAGTCTCCAATTATGCGATTAACCACCAGAAAACTGGAAGTGGCATTTTGGCTCAAGTGGTAGAGTGCTAGTCTGAAGCTGAGGGACAGTGCCCAGGCCCAGAATTCTAGCCCCACAATGGACAAAAAAAAAAAAAGGAATTTGGGTTTACAAAATTTTAGTTGTGAAATAAAAAAAATATTATCCATGATTATCATGGATTTGTAACAGACAGGCAATTTGTTCCCCCAGTGAAATGTGGAAGGTTTACTAATTGCACTATGAAGGGTATCCTTTTTTCATAAAAGCAGTTTTATTGGGTAGTGAAGTTGTATTTTGTTGCTATTTGCAGCGCAATTTGGAGAAGCCCCAGAGAGTGAGCCTTCCCTGCTTGGTAGAATGTGTGGTCAACTGTCAGCTCTCAGGATGGACAACTTGGACAAAGTGTTCACAAACCTGTGGCCAAGGAGGTAATTGGGTCCTCTATGTTTGTTCTGAACAAATAGCTTAGTTTTTAAAATAGTTTTCAATATGTAGTAGTTGGATAAATGGTATAAGCTATGTTGATCAATTGAAGGCAATACAAGGCTGGCCCAAAGAGGAAGAGAGATAGAACTGGATCTCAGTTTCATAGAGCTAAGCAGATTGTGAACCTGACATGGTAACAGTTGAAGACTCCACAGGGGCTTTTAGACTTTTATAACAATACTCATTAAGAAGATACTAAGTTCTGCTGGTTGTAAATCACGCTGGCCTCAGTGGTTTGATGAGGATGTATTGCATTATTAAAACTAGGTACTCTGTCAGACGAGCCCCCAAAGCACAGAGATTTAACATGACACTACAGACTTATTTCCACCCATGTAAACAGAGAAGTAGTTTCTGCTTCAAAACGTCAATCAAAAGCAAACACTGACAAAGGTTCTGCCACTCTAATATAAGGACGTTTCTCAGAATTGTGACATCATGTGGTTTTGTGGGGATTTTTCCAGACCAGTTGGAAGTGGTATGCATCTCTTCCATAAATACTCTATTAGTCATAATTTAGTTTTTGTTTTCAACTCCATGCAAGAAGGAATATCAGAAACTGTGGTTTATAATGGCCAGCTGCTAATCAGTAACAGTGATACAAAATAGAGGAATCTTTGGTGAATGCTGCCATAAGATCTCAGGGCATGTGTAGTGGCAAGGGATATAGAAAATAATCAACACTCAGAAAGGCAATGGTCAAAGGAAGCCCTTCTCTTAGTGTAAACAAAATGCTCAGATATGTATCCATGGGAGAGCAGGAGTAACAAAATCACAATGAGAAGCACACAAATAGTTTAGGCTAGAACTCTGGTCCTAAAGAAGGGTAAAATTACATGGCAAATCTCATACATTTGGAGTTAAAAAACCTTGGGAGAAATCTTGACAATGCAATTAGATAAGATGAAGGGGAAATTATTTTAGAGAGGAAAATGATTTTTAAAAAGATGAAAGACAAAATAACTATGAGCTGGAGAAATACAGAACCAAATGCGAGAAAGGAATATAAAGACTGGGAGACTAAGAACTGTTTTGCCAACCAAGGGTAGATGGAAGGGGTTTTCTAGATTTTCTGAGACTGAAACCCTTACACTATTCACAAATGAAGATGCTTGGGTGGTGGTCATTCTCTGAATTATTTAGAATTGTGTGAGGAACTAGGCAGGAAGCAGCATGGAACAAGACCCAATATGTGAACTCAGCTGTAGGATCCCAGGGAGGATAGAGCTGAGAGAAGTGGTCAGAGGATATATTAGGAAACTGAAGTTAAAAAAAACTAGACCACTATTTCTTCAAAACCAACACTCACAACGAAAGTGTGACAATCTCAGCTTCCAATAGTATGATGCCATTTTCTATGCAAATGAGCACAAAGTACATTGGAAAAACTATTGGTAGGAGCAGGTATTTTCTTTTCTTTTTCTTTTTTATATTTTTATTATTTTTAAATAGTGTGCAAAGGACTTGCCATTTAACAAAGCTGTTTATGAATGCAATGCATCTTGTTCAATGCTACCCACTTTCAACACTTTTGCCATTACTCCCCTACCCACCCATTCCCTCACTCTTCTTAATTTTGTAGGGAATACATTGTATTCCTGACTGCATATTTCTCTTCTTCTCCTCTTCATTGGTCTACCCCTTTCCCCTTGACTCCACCCCCAACCCTTTTAAGTATCCCATTCCTGGTGTTTTTTTTTTGTTGTTGTTGTTGTTGCACTTTGACTTTTCCTTTCTAAGGAATTACACTATTTGTGTACTCCATTAAAACTATTGTATTTCAGTTAGTACATTTTATGCACTTGCACACTATTCAACATATTTACTTGTAAATGTATAAGCTAAATCTAGCTTCCACATTTTGGAGAAAACATGCACCCTTTGTCTTTCTGGTCCTGAATTACTTCACTTACCATTTGTAAAGGGCAGGATTTCAATGATCAATCTATAATTCCTCATCTTCTAAGTCTTCCGCATGACAGCATGGTAGTTTCCAATTAGGCATTCTCTTTAAAGTTGGACATACCTTGGTTCAAATTACAGCTGCTAATATTCACTATAGCAGTAACAGCTCAGATGTCCTACACAAACACACACACACACACACACACACACACACACACACGCATATATATATATATATATATAAAATGGAATATAAAAATGATTTGTATCAGGGTGTGTGTGTGTGTGTGCGTGCATGCATGCTTACCAGTTCTATGGCTTGAACTGTGGGCCTGGTTGTTGTTCCTGACATGTTTAGTTCAAGACTAGCACCACTTGAGCCACAGCACACCTTCTGGTTTTTGGGTGGGTAATTTCATATAAGTGTATCATAGGTTTTTCTACTGTAATCTTCAGATCTCAGCCTCCTGAGTAGCTAGGATTAGAGGCATGAGCCACCTTAACCCAGGTCATTTTCAGGTAAGCAGATGTATTTGAAATCCATCATATAAATAATGTCAACTAGGCTCACTAGGACACATGGTTTATCTTATATGTAGGCATTAGATTTAACTATAAACATTCATAAGTAAATACAGAATTATATGTGTATGTATGTATATGTATGCACAAATATGTATTGTATATATTATGTAATCTGATACCGTAGTAAAACTTCTTTACACAATTAATATGTACTTTATAACAAAGAGAACATTAGGAATTTGGAATATGTCTTGTCTGAGGTATATAGGTACTTGGGGCCTATGTGTCTATGAGAAAATGGAACAGGTAATTTTGAGACTGATTTAAGAAGCAGTGGGAGATATTAAAAAAGAAAAGCTAACTGAAATGTCTAAGTAAATTGATCTTTCTGTTTCAGCTTCTTTAATTACATATTGGAATTTATATACCTTCTGGAACCAGCCTGCTATAGTTTGGATATTAAGAATCTGACCAAGGCTATTGTTAAAGGCTTGGTACCTGGAGAGGTAGTGGAACTTTGAAGATATGTAGCCCAGTGCAAGATGTTTGGTCCCTGGGGACTTCTTTAAGGAAGCTAATGATTGAGACCCAATCCTCTTTTCTTACTTTCTTTTTTTTCTGACCATCAAGTGATCAGCTTTGAGCAACCACCATTTTCCAACATAGCGTTCCACCAAGAGGGCCAAATTGTCCTGGACTAAAATCTCTAAAACTGTGAATAAAATACTTGCTTGATATTTTATAAATTCATTATCCTCAGGTATTTGTTATAGCAATGGAAACTGGTGAAAACAGAGGCTTTGTTCTTAGATTGAGAACTAGATGAGATGAAGTTTATAAAAACACAGAGTAACTGACATATCAGGGATGTTTACTATATCATAAACCCTCTTCTTCCTACCTGCCAGTAATAGGAAGGGCCTCAACATTCCCTAGGAAATTTTAAAGACTCTTGCATAGACTCAATCACCCCATTGAATGCTTCCACAGCCCATCCTTTTTACCCTAAGAACACTCAATATCCATGTACTTGTCACAGGCGAAGTGAAGTTTTAATCTGAACATCTATCAAGTGATTTCCTATTGACTCATTGGTGGATCATCCAGTTGTTTATCCATTTAAAAAATAGATACATATTAGTTAAATTCTATGCCTTAATGGGCAGCAGTGGCTTTTTTAAATGGCAATTTTCCTAATTCTATGCAGTTTAGGGTCTAGTGAAGTTAAACCAAATATGATAATATTGCATGTGATGAATTAACTTAAGGCTCATGCAGATAAAAAGTGTTATTTACATAACTGGGCCTGTCATCAGAGAAGTTATTTGCTCCTCTTTACAGAAGTGATCCACCTAATTAAACCCCAGCATAATCACTGCAGTCTTGTCCTCAGGGGTCACTTTTGGGAACTGCTCTAGCCCCAAAATAGAGTAACATGAAAAAGAAGAGAAAGGACAGAGTCTGAGTTGAGACCATGGTCTAGGAAGTGCAGAATATTTCCTTTGTGAGCACTCTGTCTGCCCAGCTAGCTCTGTTTGCTCCAATTCACTGAATTTGGGGGCACACCCTTGATTGCAATATGTCACTTCCCTTACAAAGACCATCTCACAGTCATCCCATTACTAAATACTATGATTTTGTCATACGTGAATTGAATCACATGTAATGTCTCATCTTTCTAAAGGACCAGAAACCCTGTTTGAATTAATGGGTGAATCTTCCCAATTCTGATGAAGCACAGTGTGTAACTTATTGGAAGAATTGCCCAAGTGGTTCAGATTTTAAAAAGAAAATCCTAAAAAGGCAAAGATTGTAGACTGGATTCTAAATATAAAAGCAGCTAGTGTCTGTCATCTGCTATTTTTCCTCTTCTTTGCCTAAATAAATATATAAGTTCTTAGTTCCCATAACTCAAGATGATGTCCAATGGAAGGATATGGAAAATATGTTTATATTTCTTTTTGTATGCAAGACATAATTCTGCTACTGTATCAAGTCACTGAAACAAGACAGATAATTTTTGCTACAATACAGCATCTTTACAAAACCAATCCCAAATCATGTATTTAGTGTTACCAGTTCAAATTTAACTTAATTAAATACCAATGTATTTAAAGTTACCAATTTAATTTTTCAAGAGGTTCTATGAACTCATTACACTCTGATTATCTAAGAAAAACAAAGTAAACAAACCTTTCCAAGTCTGAATTCCTCTGTTGGGAGAAATCTAACCAACTAGAGCCTGAGTTTAAATTCAGCTTTCTCAAATCCTTAGAAGAATAAACAAAGGATAAAATAAAGTTTTCACAAGAAACATCATTTTGTGATGCGAAGCACAGAGAAATAGGGAAAGAATATTAATTACAGAGAGAAATCAAGTTGTATGAAACAACCTCACCAGCCTGTTTAGCAGAATGTTTCCTCCTGCACTCAAGTATTTGCATCAGTGTTCTGTGTTGGCCTGTGCTATGGTCGTCAGCACAAACACATGCACCCCCACTCGGAAGCTTCCCTGTGGACCTTTGAACCATGACACCAACACTAATCAGAAGCTGAGTGGTGGCCCAGGCAAGGCTTAATGAACTGCATGCATATAGCTTCCTTTCCAATATTGTGTACAGAAAGTGGCCTGCAAGGTGAGTCTTCACAGAGGCAGAACCAAGTAGGATAGATATAAATATAGAGTAAACATAAAAGAAAAACAAGGATCCTAGGTCGGGCACTGGTGGCTCACGCCTGTAATCATCCTAGCTACGCAGGAGGCTGAGATATGAGAATCACTGTTCAAGGCCTGCCCAGGCATGAACGTTCCTGAAACTCTTATCTCCAATTAACCACCAGAAAACTGAAAGTGGTGTTATGGTTCAAGTGGTAGAGCACTAGCCTTGAGCTGAAGACCATTGGGGACAGAGCCCAGGCCCAGAGTTCAAGACCCACGACCAAGGAAAACAAAGAAAGAAAAGGAAAGAAAGAGAGAGAGAAAGAAAGACAGAAAGAGAGAAAGAAAGAGAGAGAAAGAGAGAGAGAGGGAGAGAAAGAAAGAGAAAGAAAGAGAGAAAGAAAGACAGAAAGAAAGAAAGAAAGAAAGAAAGAAAGAAAGAAAGAAAGAAAGAAAGAAAGAAAGAAAGAAAGAAGGAAAGAAAGAAAGAAGGAAAGAAAGAAAGAAAGAAAGCAAGAAAGAAAGGAAGAAAACCAGAATCCTGTCTAGGGTGGTTGGTATATAAAGTAGATCTGCCTAGCAGTCTGACTCTCTCCAAGCAAGGTTTTTGTCTCTTTGTTTCTTGTGGAGATTTAGAGTTCAGTCATTGTTTTAATTTTTTTTTACTTATTTTCTGTCTACTTAATTTCTTTTTTATTTTGGCTTTATTTTGTTTACTTACTTTTTTGTTGTTGTTTTGCTTTTGTTTTTGTTTTCTGCTGGTGTCCTATAACTTACTCATTTGCCCACCTTTCAATTGCAGTCTCAGATTTTTACTTCTGGTTTGTGAAAACACAAGAAAACAGTCCTATCAGCAATCTACTATCTTGATCCATCTAGCTGTAACACTTTTCTGAATAGTTTTTGTGTTTGCTTAATTTTATGAAACTGTGGATTGAACTGAGAACCTCTCCAACTAATAATTTACAGCTTGCTCTACAGGCCTTGAATCCTTTAGTTTTTAGTTTGTTTCACAGATAGAATCTTCTGCTTTTTTTGGCTAGCTTTAGACCTCAGTCCTATCAATGCCTTCCAGAGGACTGAGACAATAAGCCTCTGTGGCATATCTGACTTAGGTTTGAGATGGAGATCTCCTTAATTTTTGCCTGGGCTACCCACATACTGAGGTCCTCTATGACTCCTGAGTAGATAAAATTACAAGCATATGTTAGCATGTCTGGCCACATTTTTTAGTACTTTTTGTATACCCTCAAGATAGTGGTAGGAAATTATTGTGTCTATATCAAACCTCACCAACCGTGAACTGCTCTTCTGTTCCAGCCTTCCTGCTCCAATCTTATAGGGTCAGGATTCTCTGTTTCGGTATTTAAATTAAGGTTTAATATTCAAGTCAACACCAAAAACAATAAACAAACAGTTGCCATCAAATGCAGAAATTTGTGACACAGATGAATGTTTTTCCATTTTTTTTGTGTGAAAATACCCTACAGAGGGGTTACAATTACATGGGCAAGATAATGAGTATATTTGTTATCAAGCATTGTTGCCTCCTCCTTTGTTTCCCCTTCCCTTCCCTTCCCAACTTCCCCCCTACCCCCCTACTACTCTACCCCCGCCCCACCCTGGCCAAAGTTGTAAAGTTCATTTTTCAACATAACGACTTGTACATCTCATTGTTGCAATGGGTCCACCTGTATCCCTATTTAAACAATTTGTTTTTCCCTTCCCCTCCACAAATTATACCAACATCAAATTCAGTGAAAACAGCAGTTATATCGTGGGGGAGGGACATACAAAGCAACAAAGAAATCATCTTATAAATATGTTAGAAACAATCACATGAAAGCAAAAACATTTGAATACTTAACTTGGGGTTCATTTCACCTAACATCAACTTATCTGACCTTTTCTGCTTGTCTCAGACATACTAGGTTTTGGAAATAAGAGAAACCATGGGACCTATGTCTTTTTGGGCCTGGCTTACTTCACTGAATTATTTTTTTAAGAGACCAAATCCTAGAACTCCTAGAGTTGGAAAGGTTAAAGATTATTACTGGAAAGCATCCATGGCTGTGTCTTCCAAACAGTGCACCCGCCACTGTTGTCTGCATGAGCCATTCATTTTCTTTTCCCTGATGATTATGGAATGGGACTGTGACCACAGGACAAGATAAGGTTTTCATATATTACTGTGCATCAGGGAGTTCCATCAGGTCATAATTAAGTGTCTGAAGTTGTGGGCCAACTTCTCTATCAAATTCAAAGTTTCACACAATTATCTTCATGTATATGTTCACTGGGTTGTAGACCAAAACCCAGTAATCCATACTTCTCTATCAAACTCACAGAACTGCATTGATCTGAAGGGAAATTTTGAAATGAGCTCCTATTTTATTTTTCCAAGCATACAGCTTTCCTCTTTAACGTTCACCTGAAGCTTGGCATATACTTTCTAATTGTGTTAAAGATTCCAAGGTCAGAGCAGTTTGAATCCAATTTAATTCTGGTTAGAGAGAGACTGATTCTAAGCTTTCACTAAGGGATCTTTTTAGATAGATTTCAAAAGATCAAAGCTTGTAATAGAAGAGCTTAATATTTGGATTAGTCATGTTCTTTCTCTATTGAATTTTCATCAGTTCAGTGAAATGTAGAACTCCTTAAATTTAGCATACCATGAATTATTCATAGTTATTACTTAACCAATAAGACTAAGAATGTTATTAATTTCAGGCTATGATTTTTCTCTATTGTATTTTTAATTTAGTGCATAGGTGTTAATATTATTTTTCTATACTGTATAATCCAGCCTGCTTCTTGTGTTTTCCAGATGGTATATAGTAATTTTTCTGTCAATTCTATCCCATAATGAAAATATAATATTGTATTAGCTCCAAAGCACAACTTTTTCTTATCCCCAGCTTTTCCTTTCCCCTAGAGATTTCAAGGGCAAGTCAATAACCTTAATTTTGTGATCTGCAGGAAATTTTATCAGAGTAGTACCTTGATTGGACACAATCTGATGTAACAATTCAAATGAATTTACTGTATCAACTAATTATTTCCTATGGCAAGAGGGTGAAAGGCGAGGTAGAATACTGTAAAAGAAGACAAGAACACAAAAGATTTACTTTTAGAGCCTTCTTTCAAATGGCAATTTGTAAATTCAGGGGTATGTCAGTAATCTTCATCAGAGATGTAGTGGCCTAATTTTCAACTGTAATTATGGGAAATTAAGTAACCTACACAAAGTTACATAGCTTAATAGCTATAGTAGCTAGATTTGAACCCAGGGCTGGGTGTCTACAAGGCCTCAGGTGTTTCACTTTTTTTTTCCTTTGCTTTTGACATTCTGCAAAGACCTCTCATGAACATTGCTCTAGGTTAGATACTGAGTGACTTTAATAAGAATTCTTTTTTATTTATTTTTTTTTTTTTTCAGTCAAGGGGTAGGTTTATTCATCGTTCCGGCTGGCACCAGACCATCTTGGTCCTCCACACTGTGGGGAAAGTCCTGGGAAAGAGAGAGAGCTGGGAAAGAGAGAGAAAGAGAGAGAGCTGGGGAAAAGAGCTAAGAGAGAGCTAGAAAAGAGAGAAAAAAAGCTAGAAAAGAGAAGAGCTAGAAAAGAGCAGAGAGAGAGCTAGAAAAGAGCTAGCAGAATTCTTATTATTTATAGATACATTTTGGAACAAGCAGATTAGTGTATCTTTCATTGAGAAAAATAAAAGTTGTATTTATACTTTAAGATATCCCTCTGTATTACCTCTTTTACCTCCTAACTTGTACCTCTTGGGAGTATTGTCATTGGGATATTTCTACTATTTATGCATGTTGCAGTGGTGCATCAAGTTTTGTTAACTGTTAATAGAACTAATGCCATTATATAATAGAACTAGCTTAAATGTATATACACTATACCACTGGAAGACCAGAATTCTTTATAACCATGCAGAATTTTAATTACTAAATCTTCCTCCCTTCAAAGACCCTCCCACCTTCTATAATACCATTGCCACTCTTTATTTCTGAAACTGTGGTATAAATACACTTCTTCAAGTTACTAGGCTCACTCCTGGCTAAATACTGTCAGTTTTACCCAAAACAGCCCATAGGTTCTTTATCTTGCCTAAGTTAGATGTTCTCTTAGATGAACGATGTCCAGTTGCCTGCAGTAATTTTCAGATTACTCATGGAATTTCTTTACTGAAGAAGCACAATGACTGCAGCTCAGAGTGTAGAATCTGTACTGCATTTCTCATCATGAAAATGCCGAGCTTCAACTCAGGACTACAAATTTTCTCTACTTCACTATGTTGGATATTAACCTTGATCTCAAATCCATGTTCACTAGGGTGCACGTTTAGAATTAATGTTGCCCTTAAATAAAAATTCTAGATTATATTTGTTAAAAGAAGCAAAATGCATAGTTTCAAATACTTTATACAAGGCCTGCATAGAGATAAGCATGAAATTAATTGGACATTTTATATGCAATGAGACTTTTGATTGTTCTTGAAAAAGTATTCTTACAAGTATTCAAGAGCAAATAAAGAAGTATCACAGAAGAAAAATATTAGTACATTAATCTCAATTAGTTTTTTGCTGAAGACAAATGTGAAGTGCATGAATATAGGCAGCAAATTCACTGTAGAAGTAAGGCCACATGCAATTCTCAAACTTGTTCAAGAGGCTGAGTAATTAAAGCAATAGAATCTAATACCCATGACACAGACTAGATGAATTTTATCAGAAAGCACACTCTTTTGGAATAGGGGAAACCTTTGTTCCAATCCTCCTGTGTGGTTTTTTCAAAACTGACTTAAGTCCTCTGAACTTCTCATGTCTTAAGTAAGGATATTAAGAATATGTTGGAAACACAGCCTGGACTGAGAATTTTCAAAAGTATTTGTTTGCCATATGGATGGAATGTCAGATGCATGAGTTATCAGTAGGAGTAGGAAGAAGACCAAATAAGGAAGAGGAAAACATTGAACATTATCTTATCCATACATCAGCACATAGTGTCATCACCCTCCATAATGAGGGCCATTTTCATAAGGACAACATTATCGTACAATAACTGACCTTACCCACAGACTCATAGGTGACTACTGTTATTTCAGAGATTGAACATGACTACCTATTAATAGAGTTTTGCTTAATTAATAGTCTTTTGCTTCTTAGTCTTTCATCATTTAGTATTTACAACCAAATCACAAATAGTAAATGCCAAAAGCTTTTTTAACAATCCACAGGGAGAAGAGTTGAAAGTGGAAACATTTTATCAATCATATCATTTTTGTCTGTGTATCCATAAGGAAATACCACCATTGGCTAGAGTCCAGTGAGTATTGTTAAGTTGTCCAACCCTTTGTAGATGCCAGTTAGCAGATGACCTTTCCTGCCAATGGCAGCAGATGTCCTTAAGAAATTCAACCTATATTTACACCAATATTCCAGATGAAACAAGCCAGCAATAGTAGTATTCATAATTATGAAAGCTTATGAGCTACAAGTCACTTATATACTATGTGGGAGTTGGTAGGTATGTTTTGAAAATTGCTGAGGTATTTTATTTAATGAGCTATCTATTTGAGTTTAATTTTTGTCTTCAATGTTCTATGATTCTTGCATTTCTGTTTTTCTTTATCCCTTAAAAATACAATTTATAATTTTTGCCTGACCCATTAATCATGTTTTTCAGAATTATCTAAACTACAATTTTCAACTAATTTAAAGACAGTGTAGTAGGGATACAAGACAATCATTATTTAAAGCATCTAAATCTAAAGCATTTAAAGGCATGGTACCTGGTTATTTGGAAATGAAAGTATGATCAGACAAGAAATAATGGTATTTGACTCCCTTTTTCTTAGAGACAACTTTTTAAGGGACAGGTCTTTGTATTTGTTTTATTTCTAGTTTGAAAAATTTGGCTATTAGTTAACCAGCTTTAGTTTTTAGTTGCTTAAATTTCCCACATGCATTTTATGAGTAGAAGCTAAAAATCAAGTCATATTATCATTGAGTTGAGTGGGAATTTGATTTGGTAGGGCATATTTTAAGCTTGTGAGCAATAGTTGTGTTTTGTTCTTAGAACTAGAGGTGTAATGTTTTTCTCTGAAAGTCTTGCCATGCAATTCTTTTCTTTTCCTTACAGGTAATTATTTCTAATTTTATAACAAGTAAGCTCAATGTCACTATTCTTTATAATGAGGTGTCAGCATTCCCTAAGAAAGGAAAGGGAACAGAATGACTAGAAAATACCAAACTTTTCCATAATTTAAGTCTTTATTAAGTTGAAAACAGTTTTCAGAGAGTGCCTAGTTATGAAGTCAGCTTCTATTGTTCCATGTAGTTGGCACTGACCATTAGGCATATGTTCCACATTTACCATTGCAATCAGGTTTCAGTATGTGTCTAGTAATTTATCCTGTGCTGTTATTGAAAATCATAAAACAAAGCAAGAAACAAAGAAGGCCCAAGGAATATTTTCTATTTTTATTTTGAAAATACAAGTGTTACAGCAAATTTCATACTTCTGAGGGCAGAAAGAGTCTAGTCAGAATATAGAAGGTTTGGTAGGTTAAAAGTTGGCTGAATCACTGTGCCTTTCATAGTCTTGTGCATCAACAGAATTCTGGGAGGAACAGGTTGTATACCTGATATACCCAATACGGGTATAAAAAAATGTAAAGTGCCAGCCCAGGATTTCTGAAGCCCCGAGTTCATATTCCAGTACATGCCAATAGAAGCTCTGTATTTCTTTTCATATTTATCACAAACCCAATGGCATAATTAATTTTCTAACAGCAAATATATGTCTGGTATTCACAGATAAATAATACTAGCCAATTCAGATGTGTTTAGTATAACAATAGAGGAAATGTTATGGGGGGAACAAAGACACAGAGAAAGAAGACAGAGGCAGAGAGAGAAAGGAAATAGAGACACAGAGAAAGTCAGAGAAAGATACATACAGAGACATACAAACAGAGAGAATGTGTTCACAAAGATATTTAGGTAGTATAACTCATTCTATCTACCATTCCAGTTGAGCTAATAATATCTCAAATGCTCAGATGAAATATGACCTTATTCTTTCCAGAAATTTTTGTTAACTAACTATCTTGCATTGTGTCATGGAATTCCTGTATTTGAACATAAGATTTTTAAATATTACAGTTCCTTCACACAAGCTAACAACTTTTTCAATGACATTTAAACTCTAGGACAATTAGTTAAGTTAATTGTAGAAGACTTTTAGGATCTCAGAATAATGACTTCCTAGGAAACAGCTGGAAATTTTATCACAATAACTAATTCATAGAAAGTTAGCTTGATCGTATTAGAGCTTAATAAACAAATATTTTAAAATATTTGTTTAAAATATTTTTAAAATATTTACAAAATTAGTCCCTTCTGCAATGTTAGAAGGTTTCTGTCTATGAAGATTAAAATAAAAGACTGGCATAGATTTGAAGATCTTTTAAAGCATTATGAAAATGCAGGTAGTTTGTGTCTCTGTGAATATAAACTGAAATTGCAGAAAACTAAATGTTAGACTGGAATGTGTTCAATGTGTTATTATGCAGGCCTAAGACTTCTATGAGTAAGTCAACATTCTTTCTTTCAAGTCCCTTCCAAAGACCAATTCTAACAGAAAAGTTGATGCCTTCTTTTTTTTTATCATTTTAGGGCGAATGACTCGGACTCGATTTATCATTATGCCAACCCAAGGAGAAGGACGGCCATGTCCCACAGAGCTTACCCAGCAGAAAACCTGCCCAGTGACTCCCTGCTATCGATGGGTCCTTGGCAACTGGTCTACATGTAACTTGGAGGTAGTCATGTAATAACACTTATAGAAATGTTTCTCAGTATGTCCGAAACATTTTCCTGGTCACAGAACTAGGGTCTGGCAATATTATATGTATATATATATATATATATATATGTACATATATAGAGAGAGAGATATATATGCACATAGATATATACACATGTATGGACCATATGTATACAGACTCATAAATGTGTGGGTAAGTAAATGCTTGTTTCCAGAATGAAGTTATCATTCTGACACTCACTTCTCTTTATATTGTGGCTGTCATTAATGGTATAAAAGATTAAGGTTGAATATGAATTGATCCCAAAATATATACATATATGTATCATACTTGATGCAGACAAGCAACTTATCCCTATAAACAACCTTTCATGAAGCATTGATTATCAGAAACCAGACCATAAGACCATCAATTTCTTTCATATCTTCAAGAATTCTCTGCTATTTTCTTGGCTTGTTGAGAATGTCAAAATATTATTTTATTAAGCAAAACTTTGATGTTGGAGAAATGCACAGCTTAGTTTAAATTGTATTTCTTAAAGAAACACTTTTTGGGCTTAGATCAAATTTTGCATATGGGCAGAAAACTAAAAGTGTATAAAAACTATATTTTAACATTATTACATGAACCAAGGTTACTACATATTCCTCAATGATTACTTTTTTATTGGCCCAAAATATAAAAGCTTAGCAACATCATAATATATAACTTACTCAGAGCTTTTGCTGGATCAGCAAAAATTTCTCTCTCCCTAGTATCTTGCTTTAAAAAACAGTGTAATGATTTCCTCTTAGTTTTTAATTTAATAATTTATCCTTTGTTCTTCTTTCAAAGCATATTTTAATTAGATAACAATAATTTTTATTGTGCATTAATAAAATCTGCAGAATATTCTCATAGAGATGTTTAATGCTCCTGTCAGGATGACAATGTCATGAAGCATTGTTATCTTGAAATGCTAAATGTCTGTGTATTTTAATAGCTCCCAGAGGAACCTTAATGTGTGATACATTCTTTCAATCATCTAAAGAAAGGTAACCATGTTAAAATTAAGAAATTCAAGAGTAATCTAATAATTTTGAATATCAACATTTTGTTTACTAGTCTATGTACCTTTCCAAAGGCTATCGCAATGTTTAAATGCTGTTGTACATCATTTATAATTAAGAAAATGGAAAGAGTAATTCACCTTTTAATTGTGATATCTTTGACCTAGGAGAGAAAATGAGTTCAAAGAATTCAGAGAATCATTGAAGGGGAAAGGAAAGGAGAAAGACAGGCAGAGTTAAGGGTGGAAAGGAGGGAGGGATAGAGGAGGAATGGAGAGACTGACTCTGCTCCAATCCCTACCAGCTGCACATCTGCCACCGTGCCAACCTTGTACCTTCCTATCGCACCATTATCTTTTAGGTGTCAAGAGACCATTGTTTTAGACAACAGGCAATTCTGACAACTTGCTTTAAAGACCCATTATTAAAAATGCACGGGAGGGGGGAATCTATGTAATTTTTCTGTCCCATGTGGAGCTTCTGCAAGAACCACAGGGATAGTGATGGGTTATGACCATCTTTGTACAGTGGTGGTAGTGAGTGGATGGCTAGGGTATCTGGAAAGACCCAGAGATGCCTAAGAGCAGATGACTGGCTTGCTTCTACCTCCAGAAATATATGAGCTGCTTAAGATCTTGATAGGACACTTTTATTTTGGAAGAAACACTGGAGTTAGACTTAATCCAATCAAAGACCTGAGAGAGAGAGAGAGAGAGACAGACAGACAGACAGACAGACAGAGACAGAGACACAGAGACAGAGATAGAGAGACAGAGAGACAGACAGAAACAGAAATTTTTTGTTATTAGGTGGTTGGTTTAGGTGGGTATCTACACAAATAGGGTCAATCAATGTCCCTTCCCAGGAATTTGAAGTGCATATGAACCTGTTCAAAGAAAATCTTAGATGCCATATTTTCTGCCTAGTCTGAGGACACAAATGGCAGTGGCATCATGACAACGTCTGAGAGATTTTGTCCTGAGTTCCAGATGCCCTCACATTTTTCTGAAACCTCACTTCAAATTCTTTGTGAGGTAGATAGCATAGATTCCACAGACTTGTCTTCACTTGTATTTATACATAAGCTAGATTTTTAGCATTTTGGATCTAAATACTCCACACAATGAAAGAATATCTTTCTCTCTAGCTGATTTTCTGATTTCCCTTGTTCTAACCTGCCAAATTCAAGTTCAGGGCTCATTTATTGAGGGTAGCAACATGATATTTCAGTGGCTACTGGCCATCACAAAGTGTCAAACCCATGTAAGAGACACTTGTACAGGGCATAGTAGATGTGCCCGCTCTTCCTCTACCTTTTATCAAAAGCACTAGCCAAAGGAGGCAGTTATGTTCAATAATTTTCCTTGCTCAGTATTTCCTAACTCTTCCTTCCCTAGTTCCTTATTTGTTAATATAGGCTGATAAATCTGATGGAGGAGCTCAAGTTGAGCCATCTAGCAGTACTAATTTTGGGTATAAGTCTGAGAACCCTACCTTGTATTTGTGGGTCAAATTCTAAGTGGTCCTAGAATTTGTTTTTTACCTATATTATGGTCAAAGCAATGCCTCTACAAATACCAACATCCATAGAGGCTCAAGTTCTTTATTTCAAATGGCTTAGGATTTGCATATAAACTATGCATAGCCTCTCATATTCTTCAAATCTCTAGATTACTGAGAATACCTAATATTATGTAAATATGCAAATATTTGTCATATTGCATTTTATTAGGAATATTAATGAGGAAATAAATTTAGAATATATGCAACTTTAAAGTACTTTTGTCTCTTTCTATTATATTTAAAATTATCTTTTAAGTAATGCACAAAAGGATTTCAATTTAACATGTCAGTTTGTGAGCACAATGCATCTTGATCAATGTCACCCTGCCTTTAATTTATATTAGCTGAAACCACAGCTGCAGAACATGGAATCTCTGAGATATGGAAGCCCAACTTCTGAGGTGTTTTGGTGAGGCTTTCAGATAAATCCTAAAGAACTTACCATAGTACCTAACATAAATTAAGAGCTCAGTAAATTTTATGATCTCGATTAAACTACGTTTATGTTAATTCATGCCATCTGCCTGTCCACATCTTTTAGAGATGGTAATTCTATATATACAAATCTTCCATTCATGATTTGGGCAATTAGGGTTAGCAAAAATATCCTTGTGGTTTACATTATGCTTTCAAAGGTAGGTCTATTTTTGGACCACAGTCTATAAAGACTCATAAATGTGCGAGTGAGTAAATTCTTGTTTTAGGAATGGAGTTCCATTCTGATGATTTCTCTTTAGATTGTAGGTATCATTAAAGTTATAAGAGATTATGGTTGAATATGAGCCGATCCCAAAATACATACTAGCAGCCTATTGCTGTTTGTCTTGGAGTTTAAGTGATCCCAGGGGTAGGCTTGTTTTATGTCATTTCTTCATTCACTGCCTCATAGAGTGCCAAATAAAACTCTCATCAACTGCATTTTCTGTTACCTGTGGTGCCACACATCAAGACTGTCAAACTTCACACAGGCTGCAGTACCTTTAGATTTCCTTCCAAGTACAGAAGTCTGATACATAGTAGCAAACATATCAAGAAAATTCTGCAATGGATTCATTATCTTTATGGTCAGTTATGAAAGAACTCTCCCCTCAAAAGAAATTTAGCTTAGCACCTGCTATTTCTATTTTAGGGTACAAACATTAATTTTGAATGAAATCTACTGTGTATTATTTGAAACTCTCATCTCTAAAACATAAGCTTATGTTTAAACTGATGAGAGTTTTTATAAAAAAATAATTTCACACTAGCTATAGAAACAGACAAGTTATAATTATTAATAAATCAAGAATTGACATCTGCTAAAGACTGATATTTAGGTCCCTTCAAAAGTCATGTGTTGGGCTGGGAAGATGGCTCAGTGGTAGAGCACTTGCCTTTCATGCCTGAGGCCCTGGGTTCGATTCCTCAGCACCACGTAAGCAAAAAGAAAAAAGCTGGAAGTGGTGCTGTGGCTCAAGTGGTAGAGTGCTAGCCTTGAGCTGAAGAGCTGAAGGACAGCGCCCAGGCCCAGAGTTCAGGCCCCACAACCGGACCCCCCCCCCCGAAAAAAAAGTCAAGTGTTGAAGTTTGTATCCCAGCGTGATGGGATTAAGAGGTGATTCCAAAAAGGGTCCTTCCCTCAGGAATAAGATTCCTCTTTTTATAAATGAAGCCTCAGGGAGCCATTTTCTCTGCCTGGCAGCATCCTTAATAGTTACCTTGTATGTGTAGCAGGTCCTCACAGACATCAGATCAGCTGGTAACTTGACCTTGCACTTCCCAGTCTCCTATGGGACACCTGTTTTTTTTAATTTATAAATTACATAGCCTGAAGTGCTTTTGTTACAGATAGAATGAATGGACTGATAGACGATCCTTAATAAAACAATCATAAATTCTGTGAAAACATTTTTAAAAGAAAACAGTGATGCTCCCAATTCAAGTGCCTCCACAGGTTCTGTAGACTTTAAATTATTACAACTTGGACTCTTCCCAATCCCATCTTTCCTGTTTGGACAGTAAAACAGGGCACACTACTCCACGGGGGACACATTCCAGAGTCCCCATTGGATGTCCTTAATCATGGGAAGTACCAAACCCAGGATGTAGTATTTTTTTTCCTGTGCATAATCTTTGTAATATTTAGTTCGTAAATTAGGCACAGTAAGGGATTAACAATAATGACTAGCAATAAATTTGAATATTAGAATATAGCTCAAAAATGCAGATATCACTGGTCTTGTGCTTCAGGGCCATTATTAAGTTAAAAAGCATCACTTAAACAATATTACCATGCTATTATGACTGTTAATCATTTGCTAAGTGACTTACAGAAGGGATCTGTATATAGAGCCCAGGTACACTGCCCCAAAAGGGATGAAGGGCAGAAAGAAACGGTGTAGTACAGTATTTACTCATTCTATTTAGAATAGAAATAAACAATGTTTCTAAAATGTCCCATTTAATAATATTTAGATCATAGTGAATTGTGGGTAACTTAAACTACAGAAAGTGAATGCAGATGGGAGAAATGGCTATTTCTACCTAAAGGAAACGGTTTCATTCATGTTGAGAATCTCTCTCAGCAGCTACTTGGTATCATTCTGCCCCTCCATCACCCTACCCAGGAGCTTCCCCTGATGCTGACATTCTACCTTTCTCTGACTGGCGCTAGCCGACTCAGTTTGTACATTATCTGCTCCCTGACCGGGAATATTTTCATGACTGCTTTGTCTGAACATGTCCATTTCTCCTCCTGCCTCTGCATGAGTGACTGTATTTCCAAGGTGTAGGCAAAGCAGTCTCTGTGTCTTATACAGGAGAAGCGATTTTTTTAATAAAGGATGAAATCAAGTTTGCCATTGTAGGATTATCATCCTATAACCTAATAAACCATTATGGCATGAAGCACTTCTGAATGCAGCAACAGAGGGCAGAACCACAAATATGCAGTCCTGCAATTCTAAGAAGTTGCTGCCATTTCAGCTCCTCTCCTCCTCTTTCATTCTCACTTTTTATGAGCAAGTACTGTGACATGATGAGGCCACATAACCTTTCTGGAAGATGTTACCGGTAACCACTAGTTATTTGGCTTTCTTTGTGAAGATGGGACCACTGAGGTAACAGCCTACCTTATATTTGATTTCTTATTTCTATGCTTTCTGACCCCTCATTTATGCCAGTCTGAATTGCACTTCCTTAACATAAAAGCTTCTCCTTGGGCTCTGTTTTCTAGGTATCTGTGTGAAAAAAATAAAGCTATTAGCTGAAGTTACCCAAACATCTAATGGACTTCTTTTTAAATTAGGACCACAAGACAAGAATTGAGGTGAAGATATTCATCTCATGAGTGCCTGCCATAGTACAAAACTTTTCATCAGGCAGATGGTTGAGCCAAAAAAAACCCCACTAAATCCTTTCAATTCTAAGCATCTGTTTCTGTGAGACACTACAAAATTTTTCTAATTACCTAGAATATCTGAGTGAGATTGGTATGAAATGTCCTCAAAGAATATTTATTCAGCATGAAGGACATGGTGGGAAAATAAGGTTTCATGGCAATAGAGAAAAATCAGAGTTTCACTAGAAACCCTAGCTTAATCCATGTGAAAAAGCATTGAATTCTCTACAAAAGAAAAACAGTGAAAAATAAAAGAAATGTGTGCCCTGTGGCTGTACATGTTCTCTTGGGAGGTGATTATGGATTAGGCTGTTTTATCATGTCGACCTAGATGAATTATGTCTTGTTTTTCTTGTTTAGTCAATTCTGGCTAAGCTCCAGTAACAATGGTCATATTCTGAGAACATAATTTCTGTGGCATAAATTTGTATTTCTACTTTAGTTTCTCTGTTAACTTTAGAAGCATTGCTCAGTAGTGCTTTATTCTCAACCGCGGAGACAAAGAAGCTAAGGAAAGTGTTCCATGAAAGATGTTAATTATTAGAGTGACTGTGGATGAATCCTTTGTTCTCACAGGGTGGAGACTGTGGGGAAGGAACCCAGGTGCGAAGCTTTATCTGTATGGTCCACAGTTCTTCCCTTTCTCATGGAGCTATCCCTGTAGAGGATACACTGTGTGGAGAAATGCCCTTTCAAGATAGCATCCTCAAGCAGCCATGTTCTGTGCCTTGTCCAGGTATGGAATTCTAGTAGTCAGGAGTCATTTTATTTATTTACTTATCTTTTCTATCAGCTTCCTTTTGCTTTCTTTCTGGAGAAACTCTATCTCATCAAATCAAGGATTTTAAGTGTAGTCCATTTCAAATTGTGGTTACCATTTTGGAATATATTATTGCTCCAAAGGAGGTGAAGAAAGTAGAAGGAAAAAGAAGAAAAAAAATGCTGTGGATTTGGAAGAGTATGAACTGAGCTAAAATCTGTGTTATATCACTTCAGGCTCTCACTCAAACCAAGCCTCCAATCTAACATTTTTTTTTACAATGCTGCATTTCTTGGTTTTATTCGAAACAGTGCATACTTTTTAGCATCTTATGGTAGAATTTTACACTTTTGCTGATTAATTGGAGATAGGGTTTCTAGGTCTTTTCTGCCTGGGTTAATCTTATCAAACCTCACTGAGTACTTAACATTACAAGCATGAGTCACTAGCACCCAGCTGCAAATGATGTCTGTAAACATGATTTCTTTCCCCAGAAAATGGGTTGATCCATTCCATACATAAATGCCAAGAATATTGAGTGAAATGTTCTTTAAGACAAAAGGTGTTTCATTATAGTGACCCCCTTATACCTTTTTATGGAATTTCTATGAATACCCATTTTACAATGCTGTACTGATCTTTCAAAACTGAGTTACTATAAACTTAACATCTCCTTTTTAAACTTTTTTATTGTCACCAGCAGACATAGATCATTCTGTAGTTATGACTACTATGTTTTGAAGCAATGTAATGGCAATCCAATTTTTGGACCCTCTTAATAAACTAGATTAAACTGAAAATGACTTCATCTTCCTTAGTACTTCCCAATTAGAAAATTGGTCCAACTAAGGTGCAGTATTGAGACCCAATGGCCTCCTACTTCTATTCAGAGTTTCTGTGCATTCAAGTGAATTCTAGCACCACATAGTTATTCATGTTGTCTCTCCTATCCTGTTCTACACAACTTTGCAGGAGACTGCCATTTAACTGCATGGTCAGAATGGAGCAAGTGTGAATTAACATGCATTGATGGAAGAAGCTTTGAAACCATGGGTCGCCAATCTAGGTCAAGGACTTTTATAATTCAATCTTTTGAGAACCAAGATAGCTGCCCCCAACAGGTGCTAGAAACTCGTCCTTGTACAGGTAACCCAAAGCGCATTTCAATAGTTAAATCTATTGATCAGTGCTCATTCTATGTGTAAATGGAGTATAACAGAACCAATGTTATCATATTTAATTGCAGGAGGTAAATGCTATCAATACATATGGAAAGCCAGTCTTTGGAACAATAATGAACGAACTGTCTGGTGCCAACGTTCAGATGGTGTCAATGTTACAGGTACTCCTTTCTAAGACTTATCTGGGCTACTAAAAGAGATCTTGAAATGTGCTGTATTTTATAAGACAAATTAAGCAAGCAATAGAGAGTATATGGATTTTCATGGTCTTCATGGAAAATCTTCATTATTCTTTTACATCTGGAAAGAAATCCTATTTTAAGTCTCTTAAAATACCATAAATAAAATGTATAATAAGGAATCCAATATATCATGTACAGTTCAGAGTTTTTGTTGGTTGTGGGGCTTGAACTCTGGGCTTGGGCATTATCCCTGTGCTCTTCAGCTCAAGGTGAGCGCCACCATGCCACTTCCAGTTTTCTAGTGGTTTATTGGAGATAAGAGTCTCATGGACTTTCCTGCCCAGGCTGGCTTTGAACCATGATCCTAAGATCTCAGCCTCCTGAACAGCTAGGATTACAGGCATGAGCCACTGGCACCTGGCTTCAGTAAAAGTTTTTGAGGACATGTTTCACCATATATTCATGCACTACTATGCTATTGTTTTGTTTTATAAAATGTTTTCCAAAATTGAAATAAAAGGGTTTACATGACAATCAATAATGATTGAATGTATACATTTACATCTTTGCTTTGAATATTTTAGTGAGTTTTTAAATTTCCTACTTAATATCTAAAAATAAGGGGGAAAAGCTCCCTTACTCTTAACAGTGGATACAATTTGATTATAAAAGTGGTCTTCTCAATACTATTAATGATCTTTTATGCCTTTCTGTCAGAGCATATTAAATTGGTACCACAGCTGACAAGCAGTTGTATATAGGTCTGGGAGAAGTGTCTGTAGGAAAGTATTGTCAGGGCCTCATTTTTCTTGTTTATATGTCCTGCATTATTAGTGCTAGTCTATAGTTTCATCCATATAATTACTTATCTTGAGATACTTTTTCATTTGGTAAGTTGTTAAGACTAAATTGACTCCAAGTCGACCTAACTGGGAGCCCCAAAAGTCTTGTCCTTTTCAGTGTTCTGTGATAACACGCTGGAAAGAATCATACTACAAACTCTGCACCGTGGTCCTCTCTATTGTACCTCATGAGGTCATCTCACAAATAATTTCAGCTCACGAGTATAGTGGGATAAATGATGTTACAGCTTAATGATTAAATTTCAGAAAATGTTTTATAAGCTATACAAATTCTAACATTCCTTTTCCAATTACTAAGATCTTCCCCTGGGGTAATCTATTTGGGAGATGACTGTTAACAAAAGTTTCTTTCCACAAATACACTAGTAACAACACACGGTGAGGATGCTGCTCCTAAGATCCAAAATATCAGTTTTGCTACCAAATGCTCATTCTGGTTTTATTTGTGATTTAGTTTTGCTTGTGCCACAATTCAGAGTTGATTATTTGTTTCATTGTCAATAATGAGAATTTAGCTGCTTTGTTCCTAGGAAAAATGTAAGTTTATTCTCTGTGCCATCTTGGAATCAAAGTCTTTCTGATCTAGTTACAAAATAGTAAACTGTTATTGACAAACATAGTCAGGCAAAGGTTAGAGTCTATAAATCAGCAGGTATTATATAAATATACTTTAGACATGCTTTTAGTTTAGACATCAACTTCTTAGTCAAATTGTTTTTAGGCATCTTGCCACATCTCTTTTACTACCTTGAATTGAGAAAGAACAAACCAGTATTTAGATGACTTTTAGATAACATACATTATCTCATCACTTTAATTAAACATATCTGCTGAGCAACTATTAGTATTTTGTCCAACATTTTATTGCCCTTCCTAGACCTTATGAAGAGATAGAGAGAGAGAGAGAGAGAGAGAGAGAGAGAGAGAGAGAGAGTGCTCTGGCTAGTACATCCATAAAAATCATTATCAAAGTATCTTTTACTGTGGTTCCATGAGGCAATTAGTGGTATAGGAGTAGACTAGTACATAGCTGAGTTGCTCAAGAACTGAAGAAATATACAGATTGTGTCTTCCAGCACGTGTTTTCTGCTTCTGAATTTAAACAGATTTCCACAATCAACACCAGTTATAATAATACTAATAACAATAATTAAAAATGAAATACAATTTGAGATTTCATCAATTTTGCTGATCCTGTCACCCCTATCCTTTGCTCTAGAGCTTAAGCTATATACTAATGAACTTGGGGGGAAAACCCACCATAAACATGGTCTGTTGGAACACTCTCTCTCTCATTTTAAACAACACATCCTGGCAAAGACAATAAGATAGAACTAGACCACATTGTTGACATCGTGATTTAAAATAATAATAATGATGATAGTAATTATAATATTATTGCAAAGTGGTCATTGACATACAGGGGAAATATAACAATTTTTGTTGTTTTAAAATTGGGAGGAATCTACAGTTAATGGTGGGATTTCTTTTGTAGGAGGCTGCTCCCCTCAGGCACGCCCTGCTGCTATTAGGCAGTGCATTCCAGCCTGCAGAAAGCCTTTCTCCTACTGCACACAGGTGAGCCACATTCCAACTCCTCTACAGGTATTGTAATTGCTTTGTTTTACATAGGCAGTCAGATGTGCTCCTGTCTGCTGCAGCCCACCCAGTGGTTCCACATGCCCATGACACCATCTAGAGGCAATTGTAGGACTAACATTGCTATGAAGGGTTTCTGTGTAGTGCCATGTATGAAGTACACTTATTTCTATAGATCTGTTTATAACCAACTCTGGCTTTCAGCTATCCAATTTGTATTGGCTCTATCTACCTATAAGTGTTCTCAATTGATCTATATCTGAATTTTAACATTTCATATACTAAACTATTTAGAAAGATATAAAGGCTGCTCATATTTGATAGGAATTAATAATTTTTAGTGGAGGAAACTAAAAGAATGATGACATTGTCAAAAAAAGAGAAATGTACTCATTATTTGAATTATGAAATGATAGCCCATCTGTATAACACCTTAATAATAACAATAAAACTATTTTTTAAAATTACTTTTTATGCCGGGCGTCGGTGGGTCTGTATGAGTAGCTAGGATCTGAGGATCGTGATTCAAAGCCAGTCCTGGAAAGAAAAGTCTGTGAGACTCTTATCTCCAATAAACCACCAACAGGAAACTGGAAGTGGCGCTATGGCTCAAGTGGTATAGCGTTAGCCTTGAGCTGAAAAGTTGCAGTACAGCACCCAGGCCCAGAGTTCAGGCCCCATGACCAAAGAAAATTACTTTTTATAATTTATTATATGACAATTATAGTGGAAGTAAACTTTTAGTTGATTTTAAATATGATTATGGTTGCAAAAAAGGAGAAATTTTGTTCCTTTTTAACCCCTATACATCTCATTTAGTACTGCTTAGGAATTAATGGTAAATGTGTAGCATACTGTGCACTTAATAGTACGCCTTGTATATATAGTTTTAAAATGTTCACCAAGAAACGTACCTTACTCATGTAACTGTAACCCTTCTGTACAGCATCTTTACAATAAAATAAAAAATTAAAAAGGCTATAGTAAGGAAAATAGGAAGTCCCTATTTGTAGTAATATTTGTGGTATTCTCATTCTGAAAATAATTTGATTAAAATAATCCAAGTATTTAATCCTGTTTTGTGTCTCTTCTATTTCAAGTTAGATTTATATTTGAAGGTGAGTTGATATGTTTTCTTTTCTTTTTTTTTTAATTGTGAAAATACTGTACAGAGGGGTTGCAATTACATGGGTAAGATAATGAGTACATTTCTTATCAAGCATTGTTGCCTATTTTTAACACAGAAAAGATAATGGGTAAAATTACAGAAATGAATAAAAGAGGAAAAAGGCCATAAGGAGTAGATGCATTTGGACCAATATTGTTTGCAAGTCGAAGTTGTAGCTTTCCAACAATTCTCTAGATGCCCACTTTATTAAAACACAAATTGTACTTTTTCTTGAACTTTTGGTCTATATGACTTACTGATCAGAGGTTTTCTTTCAGGTTGACAATAAAAATATATTTAGAAAAGATAGCTTAAATAGATGTTCATATAATGTATATGTATATCTAGTTAGTTAGATATCTGCATTGAACTCCATATTATAGCATCAATTAAAACCAACTGAAAATTATTATGTGAATATATCCTGTACTGAACATGGGTAGCTAATTACAACATTTGCTCTTTTAACCTTTTTAGTTTTGTAAAAGCTCAATATCCTTGCTTGTTGTAAGTATCTATTGCACCCTAATCATGTTTAGTTAACTGCTGATTATCTAATTAGGCTGGCTGGTTGATGAGGATTGGTATAAGTAGTTATAGGGGGTTAGTATCTGTTTGAAAAATGCCAGCTAATTTTAGAGAAGAAGTCATAATACCAAACCAGGGATTTAGGATCTTAATGCTTTTACTTTTGTATTCTTCTCTGGTATCTGTTTGCTTGAGGAAGGGCAGTCATTTTCAGGTTCACTCTTAGAAAAAGATAGGAATCTGTCTATCACCGCTCATCATAGTGAGCTCTACAAAGACATTCATTACACTTGAAAATGACCAGCAAGTGTCACAGAAAATTTAAAAAGGTCATATTATTACAATGCCAACTAGGGATGTGAGATAGGCTGACACTCAAGCTACAGTCTAAATAACACAGTAATTTAGGAGCTACAATTGGTTGTTCACACCTCTAATCTCAGCACTGAGGAAGCTAAAGCAGAAAGTAAGGAGTTCAAAGCCAGCACAAGCAACAAAGCAAGCTCAAGACCAGCCTGAGGTGGTCTGTAACAGCTGTAACAGGCTTCCAATATAAAACAAATTCTTATGCCAATATTCTACCATAAGGAATCCTAATTAGGTGTATCACATATTAATTAACTAATACCTTGTACATCCAACTGGTAGCACTAGCCATGTGATTGACCACAGATATTACAACAAGTCATCTATTCATTCACTTAGTTGAAGGAGCAACTTTAGTTATCTCTTCAATGCCTACTACAACAACTTTTATTATGTTCATAATTTTATCTCTCTTGACTAATCTTGTATTTTCTATAGCTCTAATTCTAGTGATGTATTCCCTGCATTAGTCAATATCTTCATTATAACACTTAGTGACCTATAGCAAACTTACACATACATCATGGGAAGGGAGCTCTTCAGTACAATACTTGTCTAGCACATGCAAGGCCCTGGATTTGATTTCCAGTACAATAATAATAATAACAATAAATTTAATAGATAAAATGCTATCATTTCCATGGTCATGTGTCTTTCATGAAGTCTTATTCCTGTACTTGGCTGCTCTCTAAGGAGCAGAGAGATACTGCCAGATAGTTAGAGGTCAATGGTGGAAAATTGATAGTGATATTCGGATTTCAAAGAACCTCAAATGCCATTTGAGAATATGCAGAAACCTTGCTTCCACTTCCGGGGATGAAAGTGAAGTTGGAATCAGTAGACAGGTCTCAAAAACCATTGAGGAAAGGAAAGAAGATAATTTGATTAAATAACATTAACAGTTCAAAAAAGGAGAAGACATAGTTGATATACTTTATTCACAAATAATTTTGAGCTCATACTTCAAAGGCCTTACAATTACAAATGCATTAGAAAATCCTGGAAGTTACTAAATGATGACTTTAGTATTCAGAAAGATGAAATATAAATTTCATTTCCATCTTACGGGGAACTCAGTTGCTAAAAACCCTAACTTTTCATAATATATATTTCAAATATTAAGCAATTCCATCAGTTAAATTGCTCCTTATTCATTTGTTCAACTGTGTAACCATTAAAATATTTCCTGTGTTGCAGGGTGGGGTCTGTGGTTGTGAGGAGGGTTACCTAGAGATAATGAGATCAAACGGCTTCCTAGATTACTGCATGAAAGTACCAGGTTCAGAGGACAGAAAAGCTGATGTGAAAAACCTCTCTGGGAAAAATAGACCTGTGAATTCAAAAATACATGACATTTTTAAAGGATGGTCTCTTCAGTTACTTGATCCAGGTATGTTCCAGTTATGAATAAGAAATGCAGATATTCTCGTGGAAGTGGGTCATATTTTACCATTATTCAGTATGGGTAGAATGGAGCAGAGAAAGAAAAGAATAATAAAGAAAGAAGACACAGTCGGGTGTCAATGGCCCACGCCTGTAATCCTAGCTACTCAGGAGGCTGAGATCTGAGGATCGTGGTTCAAAGCCAGCCCGGGCAGGAAAGCCTGTGAAACTCTTCTTTACAATTAACCACCAAAAAGCTGCAAGTGGCACTATAACTCAAGCTTTGAGCTGAAGGGCTGAGGGAAGCACCTAGGCCCAGAGTTCAAGCCCCAAGACGGACAAAAAAAAAAAGACAATAATTTGGTTCAAGCTTTCTCTCATTTTTGTATTGTCTGATGCATAGTTCCCTTTAACTCGCAAATATTTTCATAGGTCTTTGAGTGCTAGCCTGCCAATCATCAAATAATAGGCACTGAGTTAAGTAACAAAATAACATTCTTGGAAACATTTGTTAATTGTAAATTATTTCTGATGATATGACTGGGTTCACGTATATAATTATAATTAAAGGGAAACCCTGGAATAGAAAGTGAGAAACTTTTAGGAAATCTAAAGAGACCTTGTGTGAGAAACATTAATGAAATTGCTAAATACCACTTGACTGGCACTGGAGCTTAAACATGCCTGACTAGTGACCAGATGTAATTTCTTAACATCCCAAGATCTCAGTTTCTTTATCAATAAAACTCATTCAGAAGCATCTACCCTGCCATACTGTGAGGATAATTGCACTGTCAGGCCTAAGGGCTCAGAATAGAGCTTTGCCATAAAGAACAGGAAGGAAAATGTATTGAATGCGCTCTGTATTTTCTTGGTTCTGTACTGGCTGCTTCTGTTACATGAATCATCATAGTGCAGCCTTGCAACCTAAAGGATATTATCAGCCGCATTTGAAAGATCAGGGAGCTGAAACTGGCAGTTCCAACTGATTTTTATCAAGTCCCACCATCAACACTGACAGAAAGAGGTTTACAAAAAGTTGGCTCATCTAAGTCCTTATGTGAATTTGTGAAGTGGGCAGAAGGGAAAAGCAAGAGTCTACATGTCTGTCAGTCATATTGTTTCCAAAAGTGGAATATAACGGGCAAGGAATGGGAGAGAAGAGAAAAATAAAGCTCATACTAGTATGTTTTAGGGACTTTTCTTCCTTAGCCTTAGCCTTAAAAGAAATACATCTCTAACATGTTTAAATGAAGCAAAAAACAGAGCCCAGGTGCTAAGCACTCTAGATCTAATTGGGGAAATAATATTTACACACCTCAACCAACTTCTTAGGATGAGTACCATATTTTATTCAACTTTTAATTTCTCTATATGTCTTGGAATGCCAGAGGTGTTTTAAAACATCTCATTAGCTTGATGAATGATCTAGGAGTAGATACAAATTTAACCAATGATGATATGAAAAGCAGACCCTATTTCTGGAAAAGAATTAGGGTGAGGGCCAGGACAATGTATCTTAAAATCTACCTGTGAAGTCCTAAATATTGAGACCAAGCATAGACTGTATGGGTCTCAATAAATCATCAATAATAATCCTGTGTATTAATGTATGTGTCATATCTGTGTATTCAGTTATACACATAAGTACACACTTAGTATGTTTTTAGTCTTAGAGCTCATAATTTTTACTATGTTCTAATGGTGAAGAATAAAATGAGAGCATTATATACAGGAGGGCAATTTGGCTATTCCAATACATTTTCCTAATACACATTTTTACCAAAAATATTTATCTTTCAAATTTGTTCTTCAGATACATACACATGACACCATTAAAGAATTTCTTAATCATAACATGATTGCTTGTAACAAAATATAAGCAGAAATGACCCAAATGCTCATTAATAGCATCACATAAAACAAAAATGAGATACAATTGTTGAATGTTATCCCATAATTTCTATTAAAATTAGATAAATGTGCTTTTGTGAACTAACTTAGAAATATATACAACTTGAATTGCTTCGCAAAAAAAAGTACAAATCAAAATAAATGATGTACATCAAGTAGGATTTTGAAAGATGTGTGTGTGTGTGTGTGTGTGTGTGTGTGTACATATTCAGATGCTTGGATATTCAGATTAAAATGGAGAAACATACACACACACACACACACACATAAGAATAACTAGCAATAGTGCTAGCTTCCAAGCAAGAAAGTAAAAAAGTAGTAAAATGACATTTTATTTACCTTATATTAGTTATACACATGTTCATATTGCATTCTAATGCATGTCCCTCCCTCTATTAAAAGTATACTTTCACTATCGTTTTTAATAGTTTGAAGTTTTATTTTAAACATTGTAATATTTTAAACATAGTTGAAGTTTAAAGGCAGTGGGTCATCTTAATGCATCAATTTTGTGAGTCCTTGTAGGTAAAGTAATATAAAGGGTGATTTTTGTTCAAACAAGGTATTTGTTTGGTTTTGTTTATGTTTACAATGTAAAAACTGAAATAGATAATTTAATCATTAGTATTTCAAAGAAGTCAGAATCAAAGCTTTTTTTAAAAAAAGATAGCTATCTTTTTTACTTGGGAGTTATCACAGTCATATTCGCTGTGAATCTTTTTTGTTTTGATCAAAATTTCCAAGTACCTGACATACACATACACACACACACACACACACACACATACACACACACAAAACTGAAGAACATCATTGTTTTGATTTGCTATGTTTCTTTTGCTGAGTATTATAGATTGTATATATTTCCATGCTAGTTTGTAAAAGGTCTACCTAATTTTAATATATCCATATACAGTTTGCACCACATTTTTGTTTTTTCATTTTTGTATTTATGGGTATTTAATTTGTTTCTACTCACTTGCTATGGGTATTTAATTTGTTTCTACTCACTTGCTATAACAAGCAATCTTGTAAACTTTACACGATCATAGGAAAGAAATCATTACTCCGTGGAAACTCATTTTGAATGATTTAGGCTTAAAAATGTTTTCTAAGAAGAAAAACTGATAAGTAGTAATATAACTGAAAGTCATCGTGATTTTATTCAGTCATTGTTGAGCACCTTTACAATAAAATAAAATTTAAAAAAAGATATTCGCATTATTTTTTGTTTATTTTTGTTTTTGTTTTGTTTTTGTTTTGTTGTAGGTTGTGGGGCTTGAACTCTGGGCCTGGGCACTGTCCCTCAGCTCTTCAGCTCAAGGCTAGCATCACTTCCGGTTTGTGAGTGGTTTATTAGAGATAAAAGTCTCACAGACTTTCCTGCCTGGGCCTGGCTTTGAATCCCGATCCTCAGATCTCAGCCTCCTGAATAGCTAGGATTATAGGCATGTGCATTGTTTTTTATCCCAAAGAAGTTTAAGAATAAAATGCAAGACAGACACTGGTGATTCATACCTGTAATCCTAGTTACACAGAAAGTCAAGATCTGAGGTTCATGATTCAAAGCCAGCCTAGACAGGAAAGCCTCTTCAATTAACCACCAAAAATCTGGAAGTGGAGATATAGTGGTTCAAGTGGTCCGATGTCAGCCTTGAACAGGACAAGCTAAGAAACAATGCCAGACCCTTGTATTTCTCTGTGCTGGCGCAAAATAGTTGCCAATGATGAAGGAGAAGGAGGAGGTGGTGGTGGTGGTGGAGGAGGAGGAAGAAAGAGAGAGGAAGATGCAGATATGTGTATTTTGGACCTGTGGTTAATGAATTCCTGAAATTGTAAATTTAGTTATCCATGAAATAGGGAGAAAAAGCCAAGTGCAATGGTTCATGCCTGTAACCCTCTGAAGGCTTAGATTAAGAGCATCATAATTCATGGCCAAACTGGGAAAGAAAGTTCACACCTCTCATCAGAAATCATTGGGTGTGGTAATATACAACTATCATCCCAGCCAGGCAGAAAACAGTAAGCATACTGGACCAGGCGAAAAAAATACACAACGTACTTCAAAATTAAAGCAAGCTGGGCACTGGTGGCTTATGCCTGTACAATCCAAGGTACTCAGGAAACTGAGTTCTGTGGATCTCATTCATGAGACACTTATCTCCAATTAAACACTAAACAGCTGGGAGTGAAGCTATGGCCCAAGTGTTAGAGTGATTCATAGCCTTGAGAAAAAAAGCTCAGGGATGGTGTCCAAGCTCTGATTTCAAGCCCCAGGATTAGCATGTGTGTATGGTGATGGGTGTGTGTGTGGGGGGGAGTGCATGCACACACACACACACACACACACACACACACACATACACACACACACCACTTATCTGGCAAGTGCAAGTTTCTGAATTCAAACCCTAGTATTGATGAAAGAGAGAGATAGAGAGAGGGGGGAGGGAGAGGGAAGGCAGGAGGGAGAGAGAATATTCTAAGAAAAACAATGTATGTCTATCATATTTAAGAGAACCATACATATATTCAAATAATACCTTACATAGAAAAGTTACAAAATAGAAGAACATACAGAGTATTTGGTGATTCTGCTTTATCTAACTTTGAGAGTTATGAAATTCTAAATAATATATTCATGCATGTACATGGTCATAATTTCACAGTAAATTGGCCAAATGTTTCATTGATCTGGTTATATTGGTTTTGTTTATCCAATGTTATTTAGAAAGCAGAGCTAGTAAAACAATCATACTAGTTTTATTTGCACAAAGAATTAAGAGATGCCCAGAATAGCCCTTTTATTTACTTTTCATTGTTTATGTGGACAAAATGCTTTGCAAATGTATGTAGGTTATGTAAAGATTATAAGCAGCTTCTAATAAAATAGCCTGCCAGTTAATTTAATGAAGTAATAATCACCAGTGTTTGGTAGTTGTAAAACAAATATCAAATATTACTAATTATAATACAGTCAAAAATCAAATTCATTAATTATATTATAATTGACTATGTGTCAATTATACATACATTTATAACTATGGAAATTTCAGAATTGAGGTAATTTTTTAAAATTATACTTATATACGTGCAACTATAATGTAATGTTTTTGAGTGCTCACTTTCTAAATATTAGGGTGATATACACTGTTTATATGGGTATAAATCCATAAATAATAGTACAAAGTAATACAAGTTTGTTTTTTCACAAACATAGTTTCTAGTAGATAACTCATATTCCTTCGATGTTCAAGAGAGAGCTTTGTTGGTTCCTTATCATGTATGGCAAGTCACAGAGTCTGCCAAAACACTGCTTGGCATGAGAGTTTAGTTAGCTCTGATGCTGTTCATTTCAAGTTCTGAACCGATCATCAGCATGGGGCTGCCAGACAGCATGTTACTTTCTCCAATACTGTAAACTTCTGGACACTAAACTTGCTATGTCAACTCTTTCTTAAACAGATGGCCGAGTAAAAATTTGGGTATATGGCGTTTTCGGTGGTGGTTTTCTTATCATGATTTTCCTAGTATTTACTTCCTACTTTGTTTGGTAAGTACTCACAAGTATACAGTTTTCATTTTATGCTTATATAAGAGACAGGTTGTTTTAAGAGGAAACATACTTTATGTTCATTGGCCATTATCACAGGACCCTTGAGTCTGTAAATCTTTTCCTGAAGTAGAAGGCGTGAATAGTGGAAAGAGGGGACTTATGTCAACAGCATTATCATTTCATATCACATTTTGATTATATATAAGAACATATATAACATAAATCCTTAGTTAGGACTTTTTTATTAACATTTTGATTTATGTTGGTAGTTTCCAACGCCATGTGTGCTGGCATCTCATAGGATGCTTAAAACCTATATCCAGAGATTCTCATGTAGTTCCTTTTGGCTATTTTAGTTTTTTAATTATGTCATACATCTGGATTTATAAAAGCTCCTAGATAATTCTAATGAATCATCCATGAAATCTGAGACCACTATAGATGATTTTAGCTCGTAGATTTTGTTCTTAACCTGATCATTCTGATTAGCTTGGCTAAACTAATTAATTAATTCAAGCTACTTCTTAACCACTCTAAATATCAGTGCCAATCTAGGTGATGATGGCTCAGTCCTATAATCCTGGCTACTTAGAAGGCTGAGATCTGAGGACTGTGGTTCCAAGCCAGCCTGGTCAGAAAAATCCATAGGACTCTTTTCTCTAATTAACCACTAAAAGCCAGAAGTGGAGCTGTGGCTTGAGTGGCTGAGCACTGGCCTTGAGCAAAGGTCAGGAACAACACCCAAGTCCTGAGTTCAAGCCCAAAATGGGCAGAAAAAAAGAAATAACTTTGCCCAGGAGCAAAACAAGGGGTTATAGTCATTGTCATTGACTAGCGACAAAAGAAATGTTAATTGGCTGTCAATTCCAGGAAATCTATTTTTTATGTAACTCGTTCCTAAAAGTGTATTATTCTCATGAAATTATAATGAGTTTATTATACACAGTACATTGTAGTTGATGTCCAATTCCTGAAACAAGAAACATACCAATACCCTTGAACATTTTCTAATAGGAAAGAATATTTTGCTGGGAAAGGATGGGAAGGGTAAAACAAAGGAGGAGGCTACAATGCTTGATAAGAAATGTACTCACTATCTTGCCCATGTAATTGTAACCCCTCTGTACAGTATTTTCACAATAAAAAAATAAATAAATAAAAGAATATTTTATTAGTTTCCAAGGGGGGAAAAAAACCTGAGTGTCAGTCCTGGAGTCCAAACTCACTCTAGTCCTGATCACTGGAACTGAGTTTCTTTGCTCAAGGCTAGCATCTACCACTTGAGCCACAGCTTCATTCCTAACTTTTTGGTGGTACATAAGAGATAAGAATTTCACAAATGTTTCTATTCAAACTGGCTTTGAATCATGAGCCTCAGATCATGATTCTCATGAGTAGCTAGGATTAACAGCATCTGGCTCAAAGAAAAAATAGTAAGGATTATTTTTTCATGAGATCAAAGTGTTATTTCATTTTCTTCAAATTATTGTACTTATATTTATCATCTGACATATACTATTTCCTTTAGAATTTTTACCAAATTTTAATCTTGATTCAAATCTAGCCTTTGTATATTTAATCTAAAATTCCGTTTCCAAGGCTACATGGGTTTTTTAATCTCTGCTCTTAGGGAAAGTCAGGAATGAAAATAAAATGACTTTAATTCTTTCTGCCACCTATTGTGAAAAAAATTAAACCCATGTGAAACTGGATTTTTATCCAGCTAACGTTGCTAGAATGTTATACTGAAAGTTATATCTTCAGTTAGTCATTCACTTGATCATGAAATTATTTGGCAAGTTTATATTTTTCAATTGATAAATTCGGTGAGTAATGCCTAGCTCCATTCTTAATGAATAAATGTGAATTGAAAGCTTAGTATGAGGTTTAGATTGGTAGGAAGCAATGACCACCACAAAAGACTTAGAAAAAGAGGGAAATTTAAAACTGTGACAAAAGATATGCATTCAGTTAGAAACTACTCTTGAAGCAATAGGCCAATATAGTACAGATAATTCAGTAGGTGGTTGGTAAAAACTTCTATTGACACATACATCCCAAATCCAAGTTCTAATTTTCTCCTCTTCCTTAATATGTCTAAGAGATTGGAAATTAACACATAATATACATAAATTTTACCTCTTTTTTCTTTCTTTATTTCCTTAAAGTTATTTTCTATCCTGTTTGATTTCTTCAACAAATATTTAGTAAGCTCTTTTCTGTTTAACTTTAAACGCTTGGATTTTAAGCAGTTATATCACTGAAGTCTGGAAACAAACAATTTACCATAAAATTTTTATTATAAACAGTACAATTTCCCTGCCCACACATAAATATTCATGTACCATATTTCTCACATATTCTCATGCTCCTGATAATCCCCCATAAAACTTACATAACAGCCCCTTATTTGAATTTCTTTATCCTCTCTTCTTCAATCTAGAGCCTAAAACATAGAGCTCCAGGTGATCAACCTCTGCCCTACTCACAGATAGTACTATCACATCCCACTGACAGCAAAATCATAGTCATGTTCCATTCTACTTTGCTAGCCAGCTGACTAAAGTCTTTCATGATTAGAGCCCAAGGAGTTCTTCTGATTTCATTTTCCTATAAGGCCCTATGTCCTGGAAAATCTGATATATATATATATTGACTTTAAGATATTTGTCTTAATTTCCTCTAAGGAAAATAAAATGCCAAAACAAAAACATTTGACGGACCTAAGTATTTTTTTTTATTTAGATAAAATAGTCTTTTATTCTGATATTCAGTCAATTGCATTTAATTAGACAGTTCCATCAACAATCATATACTAAATATTAATATCTCATTCTAAATCATCTTCTCCAATTTTATATTTGGAAGAGTTGTAGCCAATTACTCCCATTCATCTTTCAGGTCAGTCACAGACATTTCTTCTTGCCCCCTGGTCACGATCAAGTCTGCTTTCCCATTTTTCATGATCAGGTGTATCCTTTCCATCCATGTTGCATGAGTATTTCTCTGAATCTTTCTGTGCAGCCGTTTGAGAGCTTTCATCCTTAGAACGAGTCATCTGCTCATATTTCTTAGGGAAGACCATTATTTTATTTGTTCTGTGTGTGTAGAATAAAAGCTTTGTCCTATTGCAAAAGTTACTCTCCTAATATATAGGAATTTGCGTCTGCTTTCTGAGGGAAAACTTGGGGATGACACAAGTTTCTATTAGGGCCCTTTACCCTTCCAGTTTCACAAGACACTGCTGTGTCTGTGCTGTCATCCATCTGTTCATCTAGAAGGAACTCTTCATCGCCAGTCATTGGCACTGGACAATTTCCTCAGGGGAAACTTTAAATACCAACCTTTTCCTTGTCCAAACAATCTGGAATAACCCATCCATTTCCCCACCCCAATGACATATACTTCATTCTGACTTTCGTAGTCCTTTTGTTCCAAAGCTCCAAGGGCTTTCCTAGTTTTATTAATTTTGTACAGCACAAAGTTGATAATTATCTATTTAACACATGAGTTAGTAGATAAATAAATGAGTAGATGAGCAAATACTAAAGTATTGTCTGTGAAAAAAAAGACCTACAATTTGAAAGGAACATATCTAACATTAATGTTAAGCACAAAACAGTTTAGTTTGCCTTCTTTAATCCTTCTAATGGCCTAATGAGATACTGTTATTATCCCCATTAGAGTGAGAAAATAATTAATCCTCAGAAAAATTAAATAACATTTCAGCAGTCAACAATCTCACAGAGACAATTCCAGCTTTGCTTAACCTCAAAATTCAGGCTTCATTTTTTTATGTGTGTACTGATCCTGGGGCTTGAACTCCAGATCTGGGTGTTGCTCCTGAGCTTTTTCACTTAAGGCTCACAGTCTGCCATTTGAGCCACCATTCCACTTGTGGCTTTTTGGTGGTTAATTGAAGATAAGATTCTCACAGACTTTCCTTCCCTGGGTGACTTAAAACTAGAATCTCAAATTTCGGCTTCTTAGGCAGCTAGAATGATAACCATGGGTTATCAGTACCCAGAAATTCAGGCATTTTTGACCATTCTTTCAGTCTGTATGTTTTATTTTTCTTGCTTAAGCACCAAAACTCTTCAGATAGTGGCAGGATCTCCCTTCTTTCCAAGCTTGAGAATGATGGCCAAACTTCCTTAAGCCTACCTTCCACGAGTAGTTGCCCAAACAAAAGTTGCTTGCTTTAATCACATTTTTAATTTCTACTGGCCTAGGGCTTAAACTCCATGGTGCTGAGAAATAGTATCAGCAGCTTGACTGTCAAGCTGAGATGAGCTTGCTTTTCTTTTCTGCATGCATTTTTGTCATTTGAAAAAAAAATGCAAATGACAGGGCTGGCAGTGTGGCTCAAGAAAGAAAATGTCCATTTTCCTAAAATGGAAATGACATCAGAAGAAGTCACTTTAAAATTTGTCAGTCAATGATGTCTTACAGCTGGAACTGCAAAATGTTGTGCTCTTGAAGTTGTGGTGGCTGTCAAGAGCACTCTATTAGGAAGAGTGATGATCTGGACCTCAGCTCAACAGGGGAGAAGTGTGTGATGTATTAGAGATGTTGGCTTGGCAGAGGACAATTGCTGGTGATGGTGGTCTGTGTGCCAGCCATTTGTGGGACCTTAGTTCATGTAAAAGAGGAAGGCAATCATACTTTTTCTGGTTGAGAAGTTGGGGAGAAAACAAAATGAGAACGAAAATTCTTCTTTCTTGAAGAAAAAGTGGAGTTGAGTAAGGGAGAAGAACAGATACTAAGGCTCTGAAAGCAAGTGTCCTAATTGCCAGCTTTGCACAAATCCCTCTTCATAGGGGGCTTCTGAACTGGGTTGCAAGTGTTATAAAATCATGGCTGCCCAGCAACTCACCACTATATGCAGCAGTTCAGAGGTTAGCATTCAGAAATACAGTGATTTGTTTTAAATGCCGTAGAAATTCTCAACTCCCTCACATTCACAATTGAGATGTGAGGATCTGTTCACTGAGATGATACAAACTATGAAATGATTCACAGTTGTTAAAGTCCTCAATCCAGTGTTCTCAGCAACCATTGCCCATTAGGGTCCAGGTCTTCTGTTCTCTTCAGAACTGGATACAATGTCCTTAATTCTTCATAGAAGACCAGTATGAAAACATCTGTGTATATTTTTAACATTAGTTTCCAATCTCTACTAGAAGGGCTGGCCAAATTGACCTGCCTCTCAGTCAATACTATTGTCTCTTTATACACATATAGTCATCTCCGGTCTTCAACTTTACTCTGATTCTCAACTTCAACTCAACTGATCACTACCCTTTAGCAAAGATAACTTAAGGATGAATTGCCAAAAGTGTGTTTCAAGCATTTATAATTTTTCTTCCTTCTTTCCTGTTGCCTTTTCTTCTCCACTTCTCCCTTCCACTTTCCCCTCAAAAAAACCTAAACGTTAGACTATGACAGGGAAAATTTTTATTGACATTTCAGATGAAAGTCCTTGTACTCTTTTGCCATTACAATAACAGACAACATCACTAGGGTAGATACACAAGGTGTCATATCTAGGTGATTCCATCAGTATGGTTTTTCAGATCTTTTCAGTGCTAGATATTAGAATTCCCAATATCCATTTTGAAACCCTGTTTATTATCTATGTCAGAGCCTGAGTCCAGCATATCATTAGAGAATGTACTTCTAGATTTAAATGGATAAGGTTAAATTGATTGTTATACATATTATATATATATAATTATTTAATATCCCTTTGAGAACTGCAAGATCCTTTCTGAGAAGCAGGATATCAGAGGCCGAGACTTTCTATGCGAAGATTCTCAATCATGTATTTGCCTGTCCTTAAGGTTTGTGGAAGTTGTTTGCCCAATGGTCCACAAATCCTCAGAGCATGGCTTTCCAGGTGCAGTGGAAAGGACCATTAATAGAACCTATGGTTCATTTAAATGGCTTGTAAAAAATAATTTTATTTTCTTAGCTTCTGTTAGTTGTTTCAAACATCACCCCTCCCCCAAATTAATTTCATACCTTCAATTGGAACTCAAAAATTTAAATCAGGAGATCTGCCCTATGACTCTTTTAATTTTATCTAACATTTTACTGTATTAGAATTCATATAGCATTCACCACTGTTACCATAAAGTGAAAGAAACTAGACACAAAAGGCCACAGATGGTAATGATTCTACTTATGTGAGATGCCTAGAAATAGACAAATCCATAGAGGCAGAATGTTGATTAGCAGCTGCCAGGGTAGATGGGGAGGGGCAGACAGGGAGAGACTGCTTGGTGAGAACAGAATTGCCTTCTGGGTCGAGGAAAATATTCTGGTGCCAGATAACAGTGACAATAGACAATATTGTGGCTTACAAAATACACACATTTACACAATAAAAATGTTTGCTTTTAAATTTAATCCTAATATAAAACCTAATTCATGTGTACAGACCAAACAGAACATTTCTAACAAGTGCAAAAGGACTGGCAAATACATAGGGCAGTGAAGGTTGAAAGCTTAGGCTATCCCATGTTGGATTTTTACAGAACTCAGGCTCTTCCACTCACTCAGTGACCTAAGGGAAAGCACATAAACTCTCCTATTGCTGTTCTCCATAGAACAGCAATAATCTGATTGCTTCTGGGATTTATTGACAGAATTCATATAAAATGCTCAGCACAGAGCTTGGCACTTAGCATACATCCAACCAAAATAAATAATAGATGTTACTGTAAGCTATATAGCATAACAGTTGGATGCCCGGGAAAGACAGTTTCCTGCTAAAGGCAGCTTAGGGAAGAGCTAGGCTCAGAAGGCATGGCAAAGCCAAGCTCTGGGGAGGAAAGGGTAGTTATGTGGAAAGGAAAAGTTCCTAGCAGAATCACATACTCTAAATATTTAACAATATAAATTAAGATTCACCTCAGCTCAGAAACATTAAGTGACAAATAAGATGCATCCCCTTAAGAACTAGGAATTCAATGTTTTTTGTCAGAAAGAAAACCAGACCTCTCTGACCTGGCAAAGTTGTTGAGCACAAGTAAAGCAGAAGCTCGGTGACAATCTCTTTGCACAGAGTAGGAATAATGAAATTTTCCTGACTGACTGTGGTGACTTGGTAGCTGAATGTCAAGTTTCAGGCCAGAGTTGAAGTACACTTAAAAACAAGACAAGCACATACTATGTTAAGCATTTGTGATTTAGAGGTCACAGTAGCTTAGGTATTAGTGAGCAGCAGATGTCTACATTGCTCTCTAAGTAACAACAAGCAGCCATAATATTCAAATCTACATTTGAAAGTGAAATTAGAAAAAATAGAGGGGATGGATGGGTGAGGTTGGGAGAGTTGAGGAAGAATGGCGGAGTGGGTCACATCTACCAAACACTCAGTATATTCATAAATTGACATGCTGAATTGAAGCACCTTTGTACAATTACTTAAAGATAACATTTAAAATATAGTTGGATGTTGGTGTCTCATGTCTATAATCCTAGTAACTAAGGAGGCAGAGATCTGTAACATACAGTTCAATGCCAGCCAATGCAGGAAGGTCTGTGAGACTCTTAACTCCAATTCAATACTCAAAGCCAGAAGTAGAGCTGGATCTCAAGTGGCAAAGTGCTACCTTTGAGCACAAAAGCACAAGCAGCTCAGATCTTGAGTTTGACATAATAAAATGATTTTTAAAAAATAAAATAAAGAATAAGGAGGAAAAATAATCCTGTCAAGATCCTTGGTTTTACTGACAATCTTTAGTATTTTCAGGCAATGATGGGTACTTTGTAAAAGGTTAAAATTATAGCAGAATCATTCACTGCATAGTACCTATTCCATCAACAGTGAGATGTATGACTGTGGTCTCACGAAACTGTATTGGCTTATAAAGTCATGTCTAAGCCATCTTAGCTTGTTAGTACAAGCTCTCATGTTTACACAGTGACAAAATTTCCTAACAATGCACTTCACAGAATATTTTCCTGTTAATAAGTGATGCAGGGATATATGTGTGTGTGTGTGTGTGTGTGTGTGTGTGTGTGTGTGTGTGTACATATATATACATATATATGTACATATATATATGGAAATCCTTTTTCAAAGAAATAAAATTTAGTTATGTTATACTTGAATTTGTATAGCTCAAAATTGTTTCTAGCAGATGAAAAAGAGCTGTGTGTGAACTTTATCTGAGAACTTCTTTTCCCTTTGCAGCAAGAAGCCAAAAGCACATCAAAGCACACCTCCCCATCAGAAGCCTCTGACCTTAGCCTACGATGGAGACTTAGACATGTAACTAGAAAAATAAATCCAAATGTAGACATCAACTGCCTTAACTGCTTTCTCTTTTGTAGCTCTCAGACTTCTCAGTTTTTTGAGGAATCTCGTGATGTGAAATATTGGGCAGAATACAAATACTGCATAAAGTAATATTGCCTCAACTTCATTTGAACATGGAGTCAAGAATTAATTAGGTCTGCCATTTTGTTTCCAAGTTGTTTGTGGGTGTGAGTGTTTTATTTCTTTGTTTTTTTCCAAGAGGCCTGAAAACCCTTCTCTTCCTGTTTGGAAATGGGGGGAAGAACACAGATGGAATTCCCACAGACTTGAGTAAACTTGATCTTCAGCAGCATAATGACAATCTGGAGGAAAGCCCAATCAAGGCATTTACTATAAATGACAAGTCTGACACTGAATTGTTATGCACTACATTAGTGCAAAATATTTATTCTTCCCATACTTCAACATGAGTTTTCTAGAGTTTACATTGGTTTAAAGACTTTCAAATTGGATTGCCTATTTTCATGAGCACTGGGAGAATGGGTTACCATTTCAGAAATTCTCTGAGTTTTTACCTTTAAATATTGTATTTTGTTTTGTAGTCAGGGGATGATAGTACTTCATAGGCTATATCTATTGAAATTTAGGAGTGTGTGAAATTGCTGGACCAGATGAAAGCTACTTGGTTTCTGAATGAAGTGTAAATGGAATGATACATTAAAATAGGTGATTATCTTGGAGAATGAGGTAAATTATTTGATTACTAAAACTATACTTTAACAAAACCTTACCTGGGTAGATATAGAATTAACCACACACAATTGTAATTCAGTTTAATGATGACAAACTCCGCTTTTGTAATTTCAATTTTCTTATCTGAATATTTATAAATTCTTTTTCTTGAATTTAATTATCTGACCTCATTTAATATACATTAAGCACCGATCCTGTTTGTAGTGAGTCTTGCTTTTATAAGGTTTCAATAATATCTAAAACAACATATTAAAAAGCTGAGACCATTTTATGAAGATAATTGTTTGTAATTTTAGGTGTTGAAAGTAAGAAGGTGCCATCTTGTGGTTTTCACTTGTATTTATAACAAATAAAATGCTCAAGAGATAGTAACTTTGGCTGTTTCACATTTATTCACTTTCAAAGTAACTTTGCTTTGACATAAACATTTTAATATTAGTTTTTTTATGTTGTCATTTTAGGAACTGACACAAAATCACTGACAAATAAAAGAAACAAATTCTCAATACTATCAAGTGTATTATGAATTGAAGTCAATTACAAGGACATGGAGTACTTTTAAGGAATAGTCCCAGTTACAAAATAGTGTAACACTAAAAGTACTGATAGGTAAATGCTCTGAAGGGACTGAAGAATGGATTAGAAATGGATTATAATACACAAGACACAGAATACTCTCATTGTATCTGTGATTTCTGTTATCCACATAACGTCTATTGGGAGGGCTAGCTGAGCCCTTTCAGTAGATAATTGTGTGCAGTGGTGGTACCATTTTTCTGTAGGAACAAAGCAAATGAAAAGAGAATACCTTATTTCAGTATTTTGTTTGAGGAAAATAACTCCTAGATGTGTTTTTATCTGTTCCCACTAGCAAAACATCAGTAGTCCTAAGTGTAGTTCACAAGAGTTTGAGTAGGGGATCAGAGTCAGGCTGTGCTTGTTACACTATTTAACTATGAACATGGAACACAAATGACCTATGCCTTGGCTATTTGACCCTTTAAATGCTGGTAGTAAAATCATTTTCCTTTTAAGGTAAACATCAATAATAAATATAAAATACTTTCCATTTGTGACATACCAAAATAAATACTGTATACAAATATCATTTATAGTGTATTCAGGATATGGACTATACAGGTGAAATTTTCATTTATTTATTACAAATTCAATGTTCATCTATTTGTATTGAATTTGTGTTAAAATACTAGATTTTTCAACCCCATGGCTTTGAATAAAATTGCTTCTCCAAGAATATAGTTTCTCAAATTGTTTTTTATTAGGAACACTAATTTCTCAAATATTGCAATTAATAAAAAATGTGCTCATTTGTAAAAAAAAATCACTGATTTATTGAAGATCTGCCTAGATATACATCATGAGCAGAGGTACACCAATCAATGAAATATGATCCTTTGGGCTTTCATTTTGTTTGAGAATTACTACACACAGGTTTAAAGATTTGGGAACTTCATTTCTCTAGAGCAAAGCTAACTAATGAATTGTCAGTATAAAGAAATTCTGTATATTGACATATATGTTCTGAGTTTATAAAGTATGTGAATACTTTTACTAGAACATACTGCTTCTAGAATAAAAACAATGCTTGTTGGTTGGTACTGAGCCTTGTGCTTGCTAAGCAGGTGCTCTATTACTTTAGTTATCAGTCTATCTATTTTCACTTTGGTCATTTTTGTTGGATAGGGTCTCATGGTTTTGCTCAGGCTGGCCTGAATCTCCTATGTATACCTTCCATGTAGCTGAAATGACAGGTACACATCATCTTGTCCAGCTTATTGATTGAGATGAGGGTCTCACAATTCCTTTCATGTTTTCCTTAAATTTCAGTCCTCTTAATCATTGCCTTCTGAGTAGTCTGACCAAAAAGTAATTTTAATCCATGTGGTTCTTAAAAATATAAAAGAGTAGAAAGTCAGAAGACATCAGCATAGTTATACTAGCTAGCATTCACCTTAACAAATTAACTAGTCACAGTATGGGTGAGACTGAACACACAAGCTGGCAAACCCCATGGATGTGTGTATCAGATGTCCCAGATAGCAATCTTGGAGAAATAGTTTAAAATGCATGAAGATTTGGTTTTGTAAAAATCTTAGAAAAGATTTTCTCAGTTTTGAGTTTAAGTATTACAGTTCACAAATTTCCAATAGAAGTTTGGATTTCTAGAATTGCTGGAAATTTTAGAAAATCTAGTAACAAACATCTCAATCAGAAGAATGATTAAAAGATTATCCTTTGCATTTTTTTCTAAATCTACCTACTCAATGAGACATTCCCTGTGAAGATTTTACATCTTAATCTGAGTTCACAAATTGCAGTTAATGAACCAGATCACTCACCAGGTTTTGCAAATAAAGTTTCATTAAAGCAGTCAAATCCATTCATTAACACACCATCTACAACTTTCTTGGTGCCAAGCACAGAGGTGAGTACATAGAGCAACTCTATGATCTGCAAAGGTGAAAATCCTATCTGCTCCTCAATCGCAAAAAGGAGAGGCCCAGCCACATTTTTCTATGAAGGACCAGATTGAATCCCTTGTAACCTTTCCAACTCTTTTTAGCCTGATCTCCTATTTACTGTATAGACTTAATGTACAGTTGATTAAATATTTTCTCTTTGCATTAGGATTTAATTATGAGAACAAAGATCTTAATTTAGTTCACTTATGTATCCAAAATGTTTGTAAAATAGCGGGTTTTCAGTGAATATTTGTAGACTAATTGAATGAAGTTGGAGAAATAAGCAGTATACAGCATATAGCCACTGAGGCCATGGTAAGTGATTTGTTTATTTGGGATTGTTTCTGTCTTTTTCTATAATCCTGGTATTTTACCTGAGGACATTGTGTTTGCTAGGATTGCTGAGCCATACCTCTACTTCTTTATGCACTGGTTATTTTTGATGTAGAATCTCTCTTCCTGTTTACTTTGAGCTTCCTGGCTCCACTAGGATAACAGATAAGTGCGATCACAACCAGTTATTTCCTTTGAGATACAAAGTCACAGATTTTTTTTTCTGGCTGGGATTGACATGAACTGTGATCTTTACAAATGTAGAGTGACAGGCGCGTGCGTGTGCGCGCACACACACACACACACACACACACATGCACACAATACCACTACCACCACCACCAACACTGCCATGCTCAGAGATGGTTTAAGAAAGGAGGGGGAGATCTCACAAACATTTCTGCCCAGCCTAGCATTGAACAGTTTCTCAAGTAGGTACATTTGCAGAAAAAGTATAGAATAATTATCAGTTTTCTATGTAACCCATAAGATTAAAGAAATAATGTAAATATCATAATCTGTAAGTATTTATTTTTTAAAAATGATCTTTAAGTTTGTGACTATTTCTAAAATCAGGAGGTTGGTTCATACTATTTCACTATAGTTTCCTGATACTATTTTAATTTCGATAAATTTACAAGCTAGGAGGATAGATCATAAACAGTGATACAAAGAGAAATGGTAGAGATAATAGTGATACAAAAGGAAACATAAAGAAAAGGCTTCTCTAATTACAACTGGGGAATTTTTTAAAAAGCCTTGAGCTACTTTCAATAAGAGAAGACTTTAACAGGAGGGAAGGCAACAGACACTTAGCTACATGATGATACTCCAGAATTCCAAGGTTATTTTCACATTAATGTGAGGACCAAGATGAGGGAAATTTTTACATCGTTGGGTTTATCCAAGTGAAATGTCAAATGAAACATATCAACTTCTTCACCAAATAAACAAAACTCCTCAGAACTAAATCACTAAGAGTTTGCCTATTAACAGGATTTCAGTCCATGTCCATAATGGTTCAGCCTTATAGATGTCATCCCAGACATGGAAGGTATACAAAGCAGCACATGCTACCCATCTACCAAGTAAATACCAGTAATCCTAGCTACTAGGGAAGCTGAGATATGAGGAATGCCGTTCGAAGACAGCTCAGGAAGACAAAATTTTCAATTAACCACAAAAAAGCCATAATTTGGAGATAGGGTCTAAGTGATAAAATCCTAGCCTGGAGTACAAAAGTTTCAGGGACAATGCTTAGGCCTTGGATTCAAGAACAAGAACTGGCAGAAAGAAAGAAAGAAAAAGAAAGAAAGAAAGAAAGGAGGGAGGGAGGGAGGGAGGGAGGGAAGGAAGGAAGAGAGGAAGGAAGAAAGAAAGAGAGAGAAAGAAAAATAGGAAGGAAGGGGAAAGGAAGAACAGAAGAAAAGAGAAAGAGAAGAAAGGAAAGAAAGAGTAGAAGGGAAAGGCAGAAAGAAAAAAAAATATTGTTTCAGTGCAGTTAGGTAAACTCCCCAGTTTTTGACCACAGAGGCCAGGAAACATAGGCACATATGTACACAGAGCAAATAAACATCCTAGACTCTTGCTTGGACTTTCTGGAACACTATCAAAGAAAATTTAACAAATTCAAATGCTTAAATACCATAAAACAACAAAAAAAAATAGGTAAGATCAGAAGTACCCAATCTTCTTGTGCTGAAAACACATGACCCTTTGGCTTCAGAAAAGGAATAAAGACACATGGATGAAGATTTTGTCAAAGCATTTTACTTCTATACAGAAGCACCATCTGCCACTTTCCCTAGAGCTAGGCTGCCATAGAGTGGCATGGTCTGCAAGGTCTTTTACCCTAAATCAAGGTTGACTTTGTCCCTTATCCTTATTGCTAAGAATTCATACTCTACAATTGATCGGGTTGATGAGGCAATGCAAGGAAGTTAGAAAGCTTTCTTTCAGTGAAAAGTCCCTCCTGGGGGAGTGGGACTATACTTTTAGAGACAAAGGCACACATTCTTCTCATTACAGTTGCCTGGGAATGCGGTGGAGAATGTGGCTGGAGACATTTACAGTTGGACAAGGTTGGTAAAGTCAGTCAAATGTTCCCACTTAAGTTTTTATACAAAGGGATCTATTCTTTAACTCCACTGAAAAAGACTTACACACTTGACTGGCAGATCACAACAGCACAGATCGTAGTTACAACTGAAATCAAAAAGCAAATAATTGCAGGCAATATCAGTACCTGGAAATATCAGTATTCAATAGTGACTGGTTACAAGATGGAGACATTTTTGTTTGACAAAAAAGATTGTGTCTTCTCATACTTCATTCTTGGGATTCTTAGTATTTCAGTATGTTTACATGGTCTCTGATAGGCCCAAAGCAGTATACCACGGCTTCATTTATGACATACTTAGGTCCAAACAACTTAATCATTTGTCTTAAGAATTTAGTGATGCATTGGGAAAGTAGATTAAAAGAAAAAAATTATTTTTAAATAACTGCAATTATTACATTACTGGAAGCCTAAGTAGATTTGGACTCTTCTCAAACTACACAATTAGATTAAGCACTACTAACTTCATTTCTTATTATGTATTGATTTCTATGCACAATTTGTTTTTATTACAACAATCAATGAAAATCCAGCCTCATAAACATGTGACATCAACGAATGAAATGTAGTGTGATCTATTGCTGAAATATGAACTACCTCAAACAAGGAGTTGACACCTTATCTGACAGATACTCTGTTTTGCTGTACCAGCTTCATAAATTTAAAATTTGTTAACTGTAATCCCCAAGAGACTTTTGATATGTAGCAATTCAGAAATGTGTTTCTCAACCACTATAAATACATCACAGTTTCAGATAGCTCTGTTGATTTTCCTTGAGCTTGTTTTTTTGTTTCAAGGATGAGTAACTACTTGACTCCCATATTTTTTCATTTTGATCTGAAACAATACAGCTTCAATTTATTTTTATAATCTCTGAATACTCTCTTTTGAACTATATTGATTTGCTTCATATTTACAAACACAAAGGGAAGAGTCAAAGGGTATTATGCTTGTGTATATGTCTTTGTGACTACTCATCATTAGTTAATCTATTCTGTGTAGACATTTATTTTATTTTATTGTAAAGATGCTGTATAGAAAGCTTACAGTTACATGAGTAAGGTAATGAGTACATTTCTTGTTGAGCATTATTACCCCTCCCTTGTTATTTTCCCACTATTTCTTCCCTCCCCAACTTCTCTAACTCCTCCCCACACCAAAGTTGTAAACTTCATTTCCAGTATAGTATCTTGTGAATATCATTGTTGCAATGGGTCATGCTGTGTCCTTGTTTCAGCACTTTATTATTCCCCTTTCCCTCCCCAAATTAGATAAATGTATATGAAAGATAACAGCAGGATATACCATAGGGGGAAGAAGATACAAAGGAAAGAGAAAAAATCCTTTAACACATTAAAAACAACAACAAAAGACCTCTTGTGACCATATCTTGGGGTTCATTTCACTTAGCACCATTTTATATGGTCATATGTACATAGCTTTAGCTTTACTTCTCATCTGAGAAAATTACCCTAGATATATACTAATTATTGCAAATGAGGGAAACCATGGATTTGAGTCTGGCTTACTTCATTTAATAAGATTATTTCCAAGTCTTTCCAGTTCTTAACAAATGGGGCAGTATCATTCTTTCTGATGGAAACATAGAATTCCATTATAAATATTCCATTATAATTGCATAAAATTGCAGAGCTTCTGCATGGCAAAGGACATAGCTAGCAAGATCAATAGAAAGCCCACGGATTGGGAGAAGATCTTCACTAGCCAGACAACGGACAAGGGTCTCATATCTAAAATATACCTGGAACTCAAAAAATTAAATCCCCCAACAAAAAAAATCTTCAAAGAAACAACAGCCCAATAAATAAGTGGGCTAAATACTTAAAGAGAAATTTCTCTGAAGAGGAAAGAAGGATGGCCAATAGACACATGAAGAAATGCTCAACCTCCTAGCCATAAAAGAAATGCAAATCAAAACAACATTGAGATACCACCTCACCCCAGTTAGAATGGCTATAATCAAGAACTTAATAACAACAGATGCTGGAGGAGATGTGTGAACTATACTACATTGTTGGAGAGAGTGTAAACTTGTTCAACCACTTTGGAAAGCAGTATGGAGTTTCCTCAAAAGACTCCACATAGAACTCCCCAATGACTCAGCAATCCCACATTAGGGCATTTACCCAAATGATTACAAACAAGACCACACTAAAGCTACCAGCACAACTATGTTTATTGCAGCATTATTTACCATAGCTAAGATATGGAACCAACCCAGATGCCCCTCAGTA
>NW_012267349.1:5664929-5738379 GCF_000151885.1 Dipodomys ordii
TGTACAAGTCATTATGTTGAAAAACAAACTTTACAACTTTGGCAAGGGGGGGGAAGCAGGGAGGATTGGGGAGGGGGGATGGGGGTGGTTATGGGGAAGGATGGGAAGGGGAAACAAAGGAGGAGGCAACAATGCTTGATAAGAAATGTACTCATTATCTTGCCCATGTAATTGTAACCCCTCTGTGTGGTATTTTCACAATTAAAATAAATAAATATTTCATTATATATTATATATTCATATATATATCACATCTATTGAAGGGCATCTTGGTTGAATATCTTAGCTATAGTGAATAATGTAGTGGTAAACATGGTTGGCTGGTAGCTTTAGTAAAGCCTTGTTTGTGATTGTTTGGGTAAATGCCTAAGAGTGGGATTGCTGGGTCATAGGGGAACTCTATATGTAGTCTTTTGAAGAACTTCCATACTGTTTTCCAGAGAGGTTGAACAAGTTTACACTCCCACCAACAGTGCTACAGGTTTCCCTTTTGGCCACATCCCTTCCAGTGTGGGTTGTTATTAGATTTCTTGATTAAAGCCATTCTAACTTGGGTGAGGTAGAAACTCAGTGGTGTTTTGACTTGAATTTCTTTTTTGGCCAGAGAATTTGAACATTTTTTCATGTGTTTTTTGGCCCTTCTTATTTCTTCTTCAGAGAAGTCTCTCTTTTAATCTTTAGCCCAGTTATTAATGGGGAAGTTGTTTCTTTGAGGATTTGTTTTTGGAAGATTTAATTTTTTAAGTTCTAAGTATATTTTGGATATGAGGCCCTTGTCTGTTGTGTAGCTAGTGAAGATCTTCTCCCCGTCCATGGGCTTTCTATTGGTCTTATTAGCTATGTTTATTGTCATGCAAAAGCTCTGCAGTTTTATGCAATCCCATTTTCCAACCTTTCTTTGATTGGTGTGTTTCTGGGTCTTTATTAAGAAAATTTTGTTCTCTGCCAAGGAACCCTAGAGTTTCTCCTATGCCTTCTTGTAATTTTTTCAGATTGTCTGCTTTTACTTTAAGGTCTTTGATCCATTTGGAGTTGATTGGTACAGGGTGATATATAAAGACCTAATGTTAGTTTTCTATAGGTGTATAACCAATTTTGCCAGCACATTTACTGAAGTGGCTGTTTTTTCTTCTATTCTATATTTTGGCTCCCTTATTGAGGATTAGGTGGCTATAGGTCTGTGGGTTCATTTTTGCATCTTCAGTTCTATTCCATTGGTTCTCATGTCTGTTCTTATACCAGAACAAAGCCTTTTTGATTACTGTGGCTTTGTATTAAAGTTTGAAGTTTGTTATTGATATTCCCCCAGCATTGTTCTTTCTGCTAAGGATTGTTTTTGCTATTCGGGATCTTTTATTGTTCCATATGAATTTTTGGATTGCTTCTTCTATTTCATTGAAGAATGAGGTTGGAATATTGATAGGTATCGCATTGAAATTGTAGCTAGCCTTGGGAAGTATTGCCATTTTCACAATGTTAATCCTCCCAATCCAGGAGCATAGGAGATTTTTCCACTTCCTTAGTTCTGCTGTAATTACCTTTTACAGGTTTTAAAAGTTTTCATCGTCCTTCACTTCTTTAGTTAATTCCTAGGCATTTGTTTTTTGTGGGGCCATTACAAAAGGAGTTGCTTTCCCGATTTCAGTTGCACCCTTCTCACTGGCATACAGGAAAGCCAGGGTATTAATTTTAATACCCTGCTACATTGCCAAAGTTTCAAGTCAGCTTGAGTAACTTGGAAGTGGAGTCCATGTTATTCTTTAAGTACAAGATCATGTCATCTGAAAAGAGAGAGGTCTTTTTTTTAAAGTTTATTGTAAAGTTGCTGTACAGAGGGGTTACAGTTACATGAGGAAGGAAAGAGTACGTTACTTGTTGCTCATTGTTACTCTTTCCTTTGTTGTTGTAAAGTTCATTTCCAATATTCTGTCCTGTGGGTCGCATTATTGCAACTGGTCATCCTGTTTCCTTGTTTCACCATTTTGTTATCCCCCTACCCCTCCTCAGATTAGACAAAAGTATATACAAGATGCAAGATACTAAAATCAAGTACACTTACAACAGGGGATATAACATAGGGGGAAGAGGATAAAGAAGAAACAAAAAAGCACCTAGTACATTTAAAACAACAACAACAAAGACAGACCTTTTGTGTCCATATCTTGGTGTTGATTTCACTTACCATCAATTTGTATGATATATGTCCATAGCGTTTGACTTTTCAGCTCATCTGACAATTATCCTATACATACACTAATTATTGCAAATAGGGTCCTAAATGGGACCAAATGTCTTTGGGACTAGCTTACTTCATTTGATATGATTTTTTCCAAGTCTTTCCATTTCCTAACAAATGAGGTGATATCATTCTTTCTGATGGAGGCATAGAATTCCATTCTGTATGTACACACACACACACACACACACACACACACACACACACATTTTCTCCATTCATCTACTGTGGGCATCTCAGTTGGTTCCATATCTTAGCTATGGTAATAATGCTGCAATAAACATAGTTGTGCTGGTAGCTGTAGTATGGCCTTGTTTGTGATTGTTTGGGTAAATGCCTGAAAGTGGGATTGCTGGGTCACAGGGGAGCTCTATGTGGTCTTTTGAGGAACCTCCGTTCTGCTTTCCAAAGTGGTTGAATAAGTTTACACTCCCACCAACAATGCAGTAGGGATCACTTTTGGCTATATCCCCTCCAGCATTTGTTGTTATTAGATTACTTGATTACAGCCATTCTAACTGTGGTGAGGTAGAATCTCAATGTTTTGATTTGCATTTCTTTTATGGCCAGAGAAGTTGACCATTTCTTCATGTGTTTACTGGCCATTCTTATTTCCTCTTCAGAGAAGTCTGTCTTTAAGTCTTTGGTCCACTTGTTGATGAGGCAGTTGTTTCTTTGAGGATTTGTTTTTGGAGAATTTAATTTTTTGGGAAGAGAATTTTACTTCACTTTTCCCCCATTTGGATGTTTGTATCTTTTCTTTTTGCTCTATCTGGATATTCTAATACTAAATTGAAGAGGGGGTAGAGAGAATTTAGAGAAAATGGCTTTCTCTTTTAAGTAAAATGCTGGCTGTAGGTGTGTCATGCATGCCTTTATTATATTGAGGAATGTTCTCTGGATTCTTAGATTTTCCAGCATTTTCATTATAAAGGGGTGTTGAATCTTGTCAAATGCCTTTTCTGTGTCTATTGTTAACCATGTGATTCTATCTTTGCTCTTTTGATGTGATGAAGTACATTAATTGATTTGCATATATTGAACCAGCTTTACATCCCTGAAATGAATCTTGTTTGATGATAGTGTATGATTTTTTTTAATGAATTGTTGAAGTCAACTGGCCTGAATTTTCTTGAGAAATTTTGCATTGATGTTCAACAAATGAATGGGTATAGTTCTCTTTCTTTGATGAGTCCCTGTCCTGTTTTATGGTGAGGATTATGATGGCTTCATAGAGTTTGGTAGTGAACTTTCACTTTCAATTCCATTGAATAGTTGGAGGAGTATTGGTGTGAGTTCTCATCTGAAGATCTTGTAGAATTCAACTGTGAACCCATCTTGCTCCTAGGCTTTTCTAGGATGGGAGGTTTCCTATTGCTGTTTCTATTTCAATGCTTCATATGGGTCTGTTAAGTTGGTTTAAATCATCTTGGTTTAGTTGGCATATTAATATTTTCTAGAAATTCATGCATTTTTCTAGATTCTCAAATTCGTTAGTACAATGGTTTGATAAGTATTCCTTTATAATGTACTGAATCTTGGTTATTTCTGTGGTGATGTTTTCATTCTCATCTCTGATTTTGTTCATTTGGGTATGATATCTTCTTTTTCTGGTAAGATTTGCTATTTTTTTATTTTTGTTATGTTTTTAAAGAGCCAACTCTTTTTTATCTCGATTCTTTCTATGTTTCTTTGTGGACTCTAATTCATTTAATTCTGATTTAATTTTAATTATTTATTTCCGCTTACTGGATTAGGGTTTGGCTTATCGCTCTTTTTCAAGGAGCTTCAGGTGCATCAATAAATTGTTGGTTTAAGATCTCTCCAATATGTTTATGTAGGAACTCAGTGGTATAAATTTTCCAATGAGTACTGCTTTTGCTGTGTCCCAGAGGAGCTGATAATTTGTATGTTCATTTGTTTTAAGTTATCAGGAACATTTGAATTTCCTTTCTAATCTCTCCTATGATGCACTGGTTTTTTTTATCAATGTTTTGTCACTCTCCATGTGTTGCAGGATTTTCTTTGGTGGCTTTTGGTGTTGATTTCTAATTTTATTCCCTTGTATATTGAGAGAATACAGGGGATAATTTCAATATTCCTGAATTTGGATAGATTTTCTTTGTGACCTAAAATGTGGTCTATTTTGGAGAATGGTCTGTGTGCTGCTGAGAAAAATGTAAATTCTGTTGCTGCTGGGCGAAATATTCTGTAGCTATCTGTTAAGTCTAGTTGGTGTATTCAGTTGCTTAGATCTGAGGTTTCTCTGTTGAGTTTTTATTGGCTTGATCTATTCACTGGGGAAAGTGATGTGTTAAAGTCCCCAACACCTAATATCTTTGAATCTATGTTTGATTTTAGGGAAAGTAGTTTTTCATGGATAAATTTGGGTGCTCTAGCATTTGGAGAATAGATATTTAAAATTGTTTAATCCTCCTGTAGAAGAGATCCTTTAATTAGTATGTAATGCCTTCTTTATCTCTTCTTGCTAATTTTAATTTGAAGTCTATTTTATCTGATATTAGGATTGCAACTCCTGTCTCTCTATAGGGGCCATTTGCTTGGTAGATTTTTTTCCCATCCTTTCACTTTCAGAATATGTTTGTATTTGTGGGCAAGGTGTGTGTCTTGAAGGCAGAAAATAGAAAGATAGTATTTTTTGATCCAACCAGATAATCTATGTCACTTAATTGGAGAGTTAAATCCATTAACATTGAGAGTTAGCATGAGAGGTTTTTGGTAGTTCCTGCCATGTTATCCACCTTCTTGGTAGCTGCGCGTCCTGGGTTCTTCCTACGATTCTTGGATTCTTTGTTTGGGGAGCCATTTCTTGGCCTTTATTGTGCTCTTGTATCTTTTGTAATGCTCATTAGATGGAGATATATTGTTTCAATTTTTCTTTGCTGTAGAACATTTTTCTTGTCCCTCTGTTATGAAAGAGAGTTTATCTGGGTACACTATTCTTAGTTGATAATTATCTTTAGAGTGTGGCATACATTATTCCAGGTTCTCCTAGCTTTCATGGTCTCTGCTGAGAAATCTGTAGTTATTCTGCTTTGGTTCCCTTTATAGATGATTGATCTTTTCTCCTTGACAGCTTTAACGATCCTCTCCTTGGTGTCTGTTGATCCTGTGTAGGTTGGAATGTGACGGTGGGATGTCCTGTTGTAGTCTGGTCTATTTGTGGTTCTAAAGGCTTCTTGTATCTGAATGGGCCTATCTTTTTGTATGTTTCAGAAGTTCACTGTTACGGTTCTGTTAAATAAATTTCTTAGACCTTTAGATTCTGTTTCTTGGCCTTCCTCTACACCCATTAGCCTTATCTTAGGCCTTCTGATGGTGTCTTCTCTCTGTTGAATGGATCTATCACATTTCTTGGATTTGTCTTGCATTCTTGTCTGTTCTTTCTCTATAATGTCTAGGCTATCTTCAATCCCAGAGATTCAATCTTCTGCATCTTCTCACTTACTGTGAAGTTTATCCACTTTGTTTTTTTTTTATTTCCTTTCCTTCTAACTGGTCAGATTTGAGGGTTTAATTTCTTTGTTGGAGATTTGTTTGAGATCTTGTATGGACTTTTTCACTGTTTACTCTCAAATCCCTTAGATGAGTGGTTATATTTCCATTGGATTCCCTTTCCTTCTGTTAAAATTCATTCAACTTTCTGTTTGTGGGCTCCATGATTCCTCCATCTTACTGTTTATGGATTCCATGAATGCCTCTATTAATCTATTGCTATTCTCATCATGCTCATGCAATTTCTCTAGTAATCTTGGATTAGCCTCATCATGCTCACACTATTCCTCTATTAATCTTTGGTTAGTGTCATTATGCTCACATGGTCACACAAAGCCCCTGGCAGGCTTTCAGTCTTTTCATTCACCATGTTTACCAGTATTGTTTGTATAATATTTTGAGGACTCTCCTCTGGATTATTCATTAATTGCTCTGTTGTCTGTATATCATGAGTGTTATATGAGGTTACCTGACTTGCCATTTTTCTTGTGTTTCTATAAGTTGTTCTGCCTATTTGGCTATTAAAGCAAAACCAATTCTAAGCTAGAACACTATTTTCAGGCAAGCATAAACCGAGAGCTCTGCAATTGCATAGATTTTTTGAAAGTATCAAAATAAGTACAGATACAATCTAGTTTAACAACAGAGAACTAGGGATCATTCAAGTAAGAAAATCAAAGGAGTTAGGGGACCAGAAATTAATTGGTATTGGGATAATTGTGAGAAGAAAATTAGATTAGCACATTAGGGATAGAAAGGAAGAGAGGGAGGATAACTAAGACCTAAATTCAGAGAGAGGGTAAAGAGAGAAAGATAGAAGAAACAAAAAGAAAAAGGAAAAAAATTAAAATTTTAAAAATGAAAAACTTAAAATCAAATACTACAATTAAAGGGACTAAAGTTGAGAAATTGTAAATTAAGTAATTGATGTCTGAATAAGTTTGCACACAATGAAGGATAAGGTCTAATAATAAAAGATGGATACATATCTGCGGATGAAAAGAAGAGCGATTAAGTAGAGCATAAAAAGAAAAAGGACTAAAAGGGAAAAGGGAAAAAAAGAAAAATATGAAAAAAATAGAAAATTGTTTTTTAAAAATTATGTATGAAAAAGAATTCTTTGATTTATATGGGCAATCTTTTGTCTCCCCTGATTCTGTCTGTATGTGTTCTCTTGGTGGATCTCTGATTTGCTAGTGGTGTTTGGTTTTCTTGTAACTTAATATATTTCTTAAATCAGTTTGTTTGATCAGGCAGAACAAAGTTCTACCTTGCTGGTATGAGATCTATGTGACTCGCCTCCCAGACTAGTTCAAAGAGATGGCTGCTACCCCTATCTTGGAGTCACTGTGAGGGAGTTTGAATGTGGGTGGGGTTGTGACCTGTCAGCAATCAGTAGCTTTTCCCTGAGTGGCTAGCTCTTGAGATACTCTTGTGGCCCAGCCTGGAGCCACCCTCAGGATATATGGTCTTTCCAGGTTCTAATTGTTTTTCTTTTAACCTCCTGCAGCTGGGAGAGCTGCCTCTGCTGCAGAGGTATGTGGCTGCCCCTGGCTCTTTACCCAATGAAGAAAGTCACCCTGCCCTGGGCAGAGCTTTCCTTCTCTGGGAAGGGCAACTTTCCCTTTGGTGGAGCTGAGCCCCACTGGTTAGGTTCTTTTGACCTGTTCAAAAATGGCACATCAGTGTCTGCTTCTAAGACCTGAGATATCTGCTAGCTGCTCTTCCCTGGTATTTTCCAGTATCAAAGATGGCATTCTGCTCCAGTGGTGGGTGAGGTGCTACCTTCCAAATGTTGTGAGATCTCTTGTGTGGGGTACTCATTCCTTTCCCTTGGTTTCTGTGCTGTCCAAGGTCTACATTGGTCTATGGTCAGCAGGATGAAGATTTCTGCTTCATGGTGAAGTGAAGCTGCTTTCACTCTGTCTCTGGTGCCTTTTTCCCAGGCTCTGTCTGTTGATGTGGTGGCAGTTGCAGTCACTACCCCTGCCACTGCCAACACCACCACCAGCACAGCCAACTGCAAGTGCTCAAATCTGTCCTTAAACAAGCTGTCTGAATTTTTTCCTCTCTGGCCAAACTCTCTATATTATGATGGCACAGGTGGTGTGACTCTCTAGCCTTGGATTTTCACTGGAACACTAAAACTGGTTTCTATGTGAGAGTCTGGTAAGCTCCTAGATGCTCCTCCACCATCCTCTTCCATCCTGCTCCTTCTTTTTTAGAGGATTTCCTTAAAGTGGGGTAATTTGCTTTCTCTCTGTCCTCACATTCTCTCTTACCACAACTTTTACACAAACATATTTCACTTACTGCCTTTTAATTTTAACCATGGAGATACTGGACAAATGAAAGTTGGAAATGCGATTGGAATGACAGCTAGGAGATCTCAAGAAGCTATAGGGAAATTGGAAAAATGGGGGTGAAGAATAAAGAGAAACTGCTGCTTTTAATTATTACACATAAGTTGAATGGATCCAAAGTCATTGGTATAAAAATAATTTAAGATGCAAAAATAAAAAAGCAAATGTTTAAGGCCTACAAATTCATGTTTTACATATCTTTCTGGGGAGTTTGGCTTTGTGCCTTAGCTCTTAAATTTGTCATCCTTTCATTGGTGTTGTATTATTCATCCAAAAACATAAAAGTGATTTTTTTAATATATGGATTTGTGGTCGTAATTGTAATCCCTTAACTTCCAAGATTGCAGTTTAAAATCCAGTCTTTTGACCAAGCACAGTTCAAAGCCAGTGTGGGCACATACTTTCATAAGTCTATAAAAATTTTATCTCCAGTTAAAAATTAAAAGGTAGAAATCATGTATGGCTCAAGTGATAGAGCAGTAGTCTTGAGCAGATGAAACCAGCTTGTGCAGGAAAGTCCTTGAAGCTTTTATCTTCAATTAACCAGCAAATTAAAAAGGATAGAAGTGAAGCAGTGGCCCAAGTGGTACAGCACTAGCTTTGAGCAGAAAATTCAGAGACAGCAACCTAGGCCCTGAGTTCAAACACCAGGATTGGCACCAAAAACAACACAACAAAATAAAACACAAATATTTTATTCCATTAATTTATAGAAACCCTAAATCTAGATATAATGTAATATGTATTTCTTCATTGCTAATGATTACTTCAATGCTATATTTGCTGTAACATATATATGACAATTTATATATTCTATCTTTTAAAGACAATGAATACATTACTTATTAGGCTTAGTATTTTAATAATTTGATATAAATAAAGACTGAAAAAAGGAAGGTCAATATTAGTCACTTTTGAGACTGTAAAAAAATATTTCCACGAATCTCATAGGACTGTCTATGGCATTTAAGAAAAAAATGGCAAATGTATGCCCCTTTCTCTAAATGCTTAAGTAAGACTTCTTTTGTAAATAATTTTTAGAAATTCTAGGGTTGATATACAGAGTGCAGATATGTAGTAGTGGATTTATTTAAATTCAGTTCAAATACCGAATTGATTTTCATTCCTGGCAGTTTTCTGAAATGTACATTATGGCGTTGTTTAGTTTAAACCAGTTGTGACACTTGAGCTTCTGAAATGATAATATACCTTCTCCCAGCCTCTGTATGTGTGTGTTGATTTAGTTTCTTTGGTGAAACAAATTTCAATCCCTTCCATGCAAACTAAGATGAGCAGATATTTCTGAAATGTATATGTTAATTAAACCACACAGTTTCCTGGAAGCTAGGAAGCAAAGAATGGATTGTCATGGTTACTTTAAGGAAGACATTCACTCTTACGTGTTTCTGAAGCCATAGGGCAGGAAAGTGAATTGCTAAATAGTGATATGGAACCCATTATGGTCTCATTTTAAAAATAAGAGTAAATCATGCTAAAGAAATAAAGTTTGGGTGCCTTAATCTTAAAGAAATATAATTTTCATCAATGGCCACTAAGCCAGCACACTGTTTCACCTGATTCTGGGTATTAGCTTTTCTTTCTAGAAGAGTTTCTAGGAGAGCTCAGAACAAATTCATAGACAACCGCTATTCTACTCATCATCAAGGCAAGGCTTACAAACCAAGAGTTCAAAACCAGTATGTCCCAAATTGCCATCATGTAAACTCAATACATGAGCAAGAAATAACTGTCTCATGAACAATTCAGCCAAACACCTTTGGGTTTTAGACAGTCACTCCAAATATGTTCAGTAGAGTTCCACTTGTCTATAGTCTAGTAATAGATCCAGTTTCCACATTTTAAGTTTTTTTTTCAATTTTTTGACTATATGTGGTTCTGATGTTGATATCTATCATTCAGATACCCATTAAGAATTCGGGGTTGGAATTACTGACAAGCTCACTCTGCTGCAGACTAGCATGTCTTTGCTGATTTCCCTCCAAAGAACACTAGTCAATCCACTCATCTTTATTTGAAGAGTGAGATTTATGAAAAGATTTGTATCTTAGAAAAAGTAAAAAATGGCATGAAGTGATTGTTAGGAAAATGGAGGAGAACTCAACAGACTAGGACTGTTCATTGCCTATTAGGATATGGAGATTGTACCAGGGTCTGGGTCAGGGGTGGGCTTATATGGGTCTTAACAAGGAAGGAGGAAATAGAAAATAGGCTATGGTCTCTTGGGGGCCAAGGGTGGTACCCTTGGTCAGGTCCAGAATGGAATGTTACACCTGTAGTGAATGAGCTTTTAGCTAAGTCAAGTTCAGAGTGACCTCCTTGTGGACAAGCAGGTGAGCCAGACCTTGGTGTTTTGTTTGAACTGGGGAATAAGGTGGGAGCCTATCCCTCATATTCCATTTTTAGATTTGTAAAATGATTGGACTCGGAGGGGACTTCATATTGAGTCTTTGGATAAATAAAAAAAAAGATTGAGGTGGAAGAAGAGAACAGAAAAGAGGTCAGCAGTTGTATTGGGGTCTGTGCTGAACAAGGGTAAGATGGTGTAAGTAAAGTTGCTAGTTCCCTGCAGTAATAGAGCAGCCTTGACTTGCTTCCAGGTAGTGTCCTATTAAGAAGAAAACTTTGAAAAACATTAAAAAAAACAGCATCCAAGAAAGAAGAATAAGAGGATGACTGTTAAAGGTCTTTATAAAGGAACTAGTGGGGAGAACATTGTGAGAGTAAATCCCACTAGGATGTCCATTGGAGTGATTCCCATCATCTATTGAGATGTCTCTGCAATTGAGTTGAGATCAGGCAAAAGGCTGACAAGGTGGCTGGACTGGTTGATACGAATGACACAGGAAAACATGCTAGAAAAGTTCCATTTGGAGCATAAGACCAGTTGTAGTACATTATAAGGGGGGAGAAATTTCCATGTAACAGGATTGGGGGCAGGAAGGGATTATCTAAGGTTTCTGGTGACTGAGTATAAGAGAGCATGGGGAACTGTTTAAGAATAACCAGTCAGAAGCTAGGACTGGATTGGAGTGGTTAAGGGACTGGTAAGAGGCCTTGATCACTTCCTGAAAATAGCAGGTAATGAAGGCAAGAATGTCAGTTCCTGTCCAGTTTGAAGTAAACAGGTATGGACATTAGATAGGCATGTTTATTGACTATTTTCTTTTACTTTTCCATCTCTGGTTAATTTTGAAAGGGTGAGCTCAAAGTGATTCCATTCAGGACATGATACTATCCCTTCTTACTCCTCTCCATGATCCCTCGTTGTCAGGACTAGCTTTGTCCAAGGGATCTAGGTGCTCTGCTGGAATGGCTTGTCCCAGTTGGCATCTTTGTTCATCAATGGACCTAAATGCAGGGCCTGGGTGCTGTACCTGAGCTCTTCGGCACAAGGCTAATGCTCTACCACTTTGATCCACAGTGCCTCATCCAGAATTCTGCTGGTAATTAGAGATAAGAGTCTCTTGAACCATGCTTCCAGCCGGGCTCTTTGGTGGTTAATTGGGAGATGGAGTCTCAAGGATATTTCTGCCCAGGATGGCTTTGGAGCACATGGTTTGAAGCATGGTTTACCTGGTACTTATTGAGTCAAAATTAAGTTTGGAGTATCCTGCTTTAGCTTTTGCAGTTCAAGCAGGCTGTTAACTTGTTGTTGTGATTACATTTATAAGACAAAGAAGGTTGCTTTACTTTTGGAAGCTTATGCTTAACTCTACAAACCAAACAGGCAGATAGATACAGGGACAAAGGTTGGCAGAGGGAGTTTGCTTAAAGGACAGTTCTTAATTAGAAACTCTGGACAAGCTGCAGAGAGGAAGAATGTAGTTATAAGAGCAAGGATGGAAAACAGGCTTAGGCTGACCATAGGCCATTTCATTGCAGAAATTTATATAATGGCAAGTGATCTCTGGTCTGGAGGGCATCAGAAACAGAAAGAGGGGGTAAAAGGGGGACAGAGGAGAAAGAGAAAGATATGGAGCTGCTACAAGACACTAGAGGAGATAGCTGGGAGGCTTATGGGAGAGAACTTGGTGAGCAGAGCAGGATGAGCAAAGGAGGGTCTCTGGAGTAGAAGTAGAAGAGACTTTGGGTGTAGGAGACCTTGGACCCTGTGCCATTTTAAGTCAGTCAGTAATGTAGAAATCAGAAGTACCAAACTCAGACTTGTGTTTGTATTGAGGCCAGCTCTGGATACATAGGCAAATTAATTTTGGGAGGCTGCAACTGAGAATCCATTTTGGAAAATTTTATAAGACTGTGGAGTGACCTTTCCTTTCACTTCAGGGAAGCTCAAGGTTTTAGGAAGGTAAACAGGTGGATTCCAATAATTATATATATATAATATCTATGTTAGTTATTATATATATATTAGTTATATATATATTAGTTATATATGTTATAGTATATATCAAGTGTATATATATATATATATATACTAGTTGATTAGAGATAAATATCTCAGACTTTCCTGCCTAGGCTGGCTTTGAACCTCACTCTTCAGATCCCAGCCTCCTGAGTGGCTGGGCATGAAACATCAACAACAAGCAATTTTCCCCATGTGATTTTATGTAGCTTAATTAAAACCTAAATTCTTTTTTTTTTTGTCAGTCATGGGGCTTGAACTCTGGACCTGGGCGCTGTCCCTCAGCTCTTCAGCTCAAGGCTAGAGCTCTACCACTTGAGCCACAGCACCACTTCCATTTTTTAAGTGGTTTATTGGAGTGAAGAGTCTCAAGGAATTTCCTGCCTGGGCTGGTTTTGAACCACAATCCTCAGATCTCAGCCTCCTGAGTAGCTAGGATTACAAGTGTGAGCCACCAGCACCTGGAGGAACCTAAATTCTTTAAACTTCGCAAAAACAGTTTATGCATGCAATAAAGGCTTCTTTTTAAAACAATTACCCAAAACCTAGGGTCCTTTATTTTCTTATTCTAAATTGGTCGTCCTTAAGGATTTTTTATTTTATTTTATTTTTTATTGTGAAAATACTGTACATTGGAGTTACAATTACATGGGCAAGATAATGAGTACATTTCTTATCAAGCATTGTAGCCTCCTCCTTTGTTTCCCCTTCCCATCCCTTCCCATCCTCCCCCTGCCCGCCCCCACCCAATCCTTCCACTCCCTTCCACTCCCCCACCAAAGTTGTAAAGTTCGTTTTCGACATAAAGACTTGTACATCTCATTGTTGCAATGGGTCCACCTGTATTCCTATTTAAATGATTTGTTTTTCCCCTTCCCCTCCACAAATTATTATGACATCAAATATAATGAAAGCAGGGGTTATACTGTGAGGGAGGGACATACAAAGCAACAAAGAAATAATCTTATAAATGTGTTAGAAACAATTGCATGAAAGAAAAAAAATTTTAATACATATCTTAGGGTTCACTTCCCTAACATCACCTTATTTGACCTTTTCTGCTTGTTAAGGATTTTTTAATAGTGGTCTCATTCCAAATTTTTGGTCATTGTTTGACTAAAAGGTTCTATTTTTTTCTTCCTATTGTGCTTAAGAAGATCCTCATCATTTTCTTAAATGGAAAAAAGGAAGCAGAAATAAAGGATTGAACTGATTATTGCAAATTTACTGTCTTTTGTATAGGGCTAGAGAAAACTTCCCCATTACAGAGCATAATCTGACTAGGTACCTTTGCAATGATTTCTGGGAATCTCCTACTTTTTCTAAACTGGCCCCTTATATCCAGTTTGATTACGTGGCATCTATCCTAAATGATTCCATTATGGATTGGTCTGGTCTGTTAGATCTCAGTTCAGGAATTTAGCAGAAAGAAAATCACTTGCTATATCTTTTATTCACTATCTCTTACATTTTGTTTTACTGGCCTGGGTACCCAGTAAGCTATTGCAGAAATAACTGTGTTATATGGTTTTTGTTTTTGTTTTACCGTTACATCATTTTATTTTTTATTTGTTTTCCTCTCCTCTTCCTTCCCTCCCACCTCCCCAACTACACTCCTCTCCTTCTCCCTCCCCCCTCCCCACCTAAATTGTAAAGTTTGTTTTTCCACATAGTGTCTTGTACACCTCATTGCTACAATGGGTCAACCAGTATTCCTATTTAAGCATTTTGCTTTTTACCTTTCCCTCCCCAAGCTAGAGAAGTGTATATACAAGATACAGAGCACCGACATCAAATACAGTGAGGCTTTCCTAAACACATTCTGGTTTCTACCTTGATATTTTTTTGATCACTAACTTGGAGGAAAACCAAATTCTCTGTTGTAAGACCATGTAAGCAATTCTATAGAGAGGTCTATGTGGAAAGGAGGTGGAACCTCTATCCAAAACCAATGTCACTTTGCTAGCCATGTAATTGAGCCATCTTGGGAGCCAGTATTCCAATTCCAGTCAAACTTTCTATCTATGACTGATATTTGACTTTAATTCTATGATGTCTAAGCCAGAATCATGTACCCAGGATGTTTCCAGATTCATTCCAAACAGGCAATATGGACATATATGTTTATTTTTGTTTTACGCCATTTTTTTTCAGTCATGGGGCTTGAACTCTGGACCTAGACGCTGTCCCTCAGCTCTTCAGCTCAAGGCTAGTTCTACCATTTGAGCCACAGTGCTACTTCTGATTTTCTGGTGTTTAATTGGAAATGAGCCTCACAGACTTTCTTGCTGGGGGTGGCTTTGAACCATGATCCTCAGATCTTAGCCTTCTGATTATAGATATGAGCCACTGACACCCAGCTTATGCCAATTTTTAGCTTACCTTATTACTCAGCAATAGATAAAACTTAAGTACAAGAGTAAATGTTTCTTCAAAAACACATATACATATGTACAACACTATACAACACTCTATATATATAACAATAAAAGGATAAAATATTCACTTATATTAGGAACAAAAGAAATAATTCCAACAGTGTTATTTGTTTACACATCACGTATTAAAATTTTCTACCCAACCCAATGAAATGGGATAAAAATTACACATAGCTGCTTGGCTAAGTGTCCAAAACCTTAATAGGTGGGTAGAACTACAGGTGAGGATTAGTTATATAACTTTCAGTAATATTAGGTTATGCCCCTAAAAGGGATATTAGTCTCTTTCTACAAGTTTGGGCTTCTTTGGTTTGTTTATGGTTTCCACAAGGAAAGTATCTTTTGTTGCCACTCCCCACCATGACACACTGTCTCTCCACAGAACTAAAGACAATGGGGTTATGTTACCATATACTGCAAGTATAAGCCCAAATAAACTTTCTGATGAGAATCTGCTTTGTTCTTATTATTTAATGTTACTCCCATGGCAAGGACCACTGACCACTGACTATTCATGACCCCTCCCCACAGCCACGCGGAACCAGTTCATTTCTGGCCATTACCACAAACTCAAGGCGTGCCCAGAAACTCCTTACAACTCTACAGCTACCATCTTCACCTCATCCATGACCCTTCCTAAAGTCTCTCCACCCCTGCTCCCATTATTCCTCATCTCCCCACTCCATAGGTTACCATAACATCCCTCTTCTACTTTCCATTAAAATTGATCTGGTCTGTTGACCTCACTTTCTGCCCTTTCTTGATTTTAATATCCTCATGACTCAGTTTCCTAACCCTTTCCTCTTTGTATGTTGTTTGAATACTTTGTCCAGGTGACATAAATCTAATGCAATTATAAAACCAGCAAAATAAATAAAACCCCAAATAACTATTAATATTTACAGATGAAAAGATATCTTCATGGATCATGCAAAAGAATTTATAGACAAACTATCAAATTAATGAAAGCTTAGTTAAGTTTTTCAGACACAAAATCAAAATATTGATGTCCTTCTAAATTCTTCATACCAACAACAAATAGAAATGCAATAAAATGCCATTTAAAATAGTAATCTTCACACATAAACTGGGAATTTACTCATGGAAGACATTTTTGGAGGATGATACTTTATGTAGAGGTTTGTAAAGGAAACTTAAATGTATGTGTGTTTGTTTGCTGGATGCTTCCCATTTTCCCCTTCAGATTTGTTCTCAAATCTTCTCCAGCAACTCTTGAAGAGTGATGGGGGAGGGGGGGAGGGGGAGACACTAACTCAATGTACTACCTCATCCTCTGGATTCTAATAAGTATCATCTAATTAGAAACACTGACTTAAAGTCACAGACCTACAAGTAAAGACCCATTCTACTGCTTCCCTGCTAGATAGTTATGGATTGAATGCATTCTTCTAATGATTGCCATAACTCCTATCCAGTGTCTGTCTTACAGTTCTAGATTTTGCCTCTCTATTCCAGTGACCACTCCTTCTGTACACCTTTATTTCTTCTTTATATACTACTGTAAGAAGGAATCTAAAAGATTCTTTTTCTGTGTCTTGTGAATTAAATAAAAGTTACCCAGCTTTGGATCTGTGTTCTTTGAGTTGAGCTATTTTCTTCCAGTTACTTCACAATAATCTCAGGGTCCAGGAAAAGATATGATTCAATAATGATTTTCTTGTTACACAGGTCAAACTGTCCCCATGAGCAAGTAATGGCATCTTAAAGAAAGTAGCGAGGGTCTGAGAAGGTGGCTCAGTGGTAGAGTGCTTGCCTTGCACATGAGGCCCTGGGTTCGATTCCTCAGTACCTAAGCAGAAAAAGTCACAAGTAGCACTGTGGCTTAAGTGGTAGAGTGCTCGCCTTGAGCTGAAAAGCTCAGGGACAGCAGCAAGGCCCAGAGTTCAGGTCTACCACCAACAAAAAAAGAAAAAGAAAGTAGCAAGAAACCCTGGAGACCATCTATCAGGCAACTTGTTCCAGTTAAGTAATAACTTCTCAGGAATTCTTCCAGAAACAGACTGAGCTAATGAGCAACCAGGGCTTACCTAGCTAAGTAGGCCATACCTAGTTTTAACTATGCATGCTTTTCTCACCTACTACCCCAAATTCTTCCTAGTAAACCTCAAAGCAATGTCTGTTTCTCTGAACATGGCTAAAGATGTCCTAAAGTGCTGTTTTCCCAAGGCTGCCAGGTTATAAATCTGTTTTCTTTGCTCTTCACAATCTCTTTATGGTGGGGCATGGTCAAACTTAACATGGGACTCCTGGACTTTGGGTCTGGATTTAAAAGTCTGGTTTTACTACAAGAGTGATAATTGTTCATGATCATTGGTTTTATGTAAACTTCTTTGATTAGACTCAAATTAATCACTTGGAATAAACCATATATTTGCTATTTAAAGACTGATTGCTAAAGTAATTTGTTCCAAAGTAACCATCAAGAATCAGACTCCAATACCGAATGGCTCACAGGCATAAGGAGAGCAAAAGTTACTTTCTTATATATAGTTGAAGACCTGTAATAATTCACCATTACCTAGGTTAACACTGGTGCTATGTTAACTTATGCAAATGAAGAGCAGAATATTGACTGATCCCCTGCAGTTCCTCATTGCTATGATAATAAAAGTGACATAATGATGTAGGAAAGCATAAGGAAAAGAAAAACCTTCTCTTGTTTTTCTTTCTTAGGAATTGTCTTTCTCTTCTTTCTGCGCATTCCCATATAAACTCAGAGTGAGTTTTTCCAGTTCTAAAATTTCAAAGAAAACTTCTGGAGTTGGTACATCTATAAGAATACAGATTAATTTTAGGAGACATGGCATCTTAAAATTCATATCTCTGATTTGTGACAATTTATATTTTTCCATTTATTTATGTCTTTAACTTATTTCAGTAGTCCTCAAAAGTACAGGTTTAAGTCTTTTTATGGAATTTTTCTGGTTTAGTGTTATTATTTTCCAATTATTTGTTCCTATGCTAATATAGAACATTTGACCTTTTCTTATGGTTCCTTGACTTCTATATATTTGGGTTTGAATAAGCTCAAATGAGCTCTTTCAAAATTAGTAATTTTTCTTCTGTGCCTGTCTATTTAATGTTAAGACAATTAAGTTTTCCATTCTATAATTTTCATTTATTAGTTCTATTTTTTCCTGTAGATATTGATGAATTTACACTATTTCACACAACTTTCCCTGTAAGTAACTTACTGTAAGAATACAGTTGAGCCATCCCAGGAGACCATGCCCAGACAGTCACTTACAGGAGAAGGTTTATCAGGAGGTTTATTTAGAGAAGCCATCTCCCCACAGAAGAGGGACCAATATGGCACCTTCCCCTATCGAGGTGGATCCTTGTAACTTCGGGGCTAGAGGTGGGAGGTACTCTGTGTGTACAGCTAGGTCTGGACAGAGGATGGGAATGCCAACCAATCCCAGGAGAGTTCCAGGGCAGGGAGGAGTTTGGATCGGGGATGGGGGGCGGGCATTCCACTGATACAAGCTGCTACTGGAAGTGAAGTGGGAGGGGCTGAGAACCTGTACGGAGGGAATGCTAGCGTCTACTAATAGTGTTTATTTTTTTTTAATTTTTGTATCTTAATGTCTACACTTTTGTCATCAATGGCTTTCTTTTACTATTTGATTTACTGTCAACCTTACTTACCTGCTATGTTGCATGGTTTCAGGCTTTGATATATACTATAAAATAAAATAACATAGCAAAAGAGACCCAAGTGGATAATATTATTTTTTTCAGAAAGGAATTGCTGTGTTCTTGTTAGGCAGCTAAGATGACTTAGACTTCATTTCAGTTTCCACAGTGAGCTCAAGCTATGCCTGCTAGCAGGGCTTTAAAGTCTGATCAAGAAAAATTAAGCAACTTCTTTCCATTTTCCAACTTGTCTTCAATTTTTCAGTACTATTGCTAGCTTGGTCACTAAAATTTTTATCCTGAGAATTGGAGCATTCCTGTCAGACAATTTATACTGGATAAAAAGGTCAGCTGATTTTTCCTTTTCTCAAGTTTTCTCTGGCTATAGTAATCTTACTTTAGTTCCTGCCTTCCAAAATAAAGGATGCATGGTCTTTGATCATCTCTAAAAAAAAATCACCTATTTCTAAAATTATGTAAATTTTTACTGTGCTATTGATCTTTGATGAGTTAAATATACACATACATACACAATTTTCAAGTTTGTTATGTTTTGCTTAATGACGTGGAATGATCAATTTTCTCTTGAACTTTTATCATGTTACAGAGATCAGGATCTAACAAAAGTCGCTTATCTGAGTTCACTTTTATTTCACAGTCACTTGTTTTCATCAATGTTGTCTTGTATAAAGAGCAAAGAGTCACATTGTAAGTTGCAGGAAGAGGTCTGATCAGAACAATACCAATTCTAGGATGATAATGTACCTATTGAATCTTTGATAATGTGCCTATTGAAATCTTGTATGAGGGCATGTCTCAACAGAAGTCATTAGTGGCCAAATGCACGTGACTCTTGCCAGTAACACTAGCTACAAAGAAGGTTGAGGTCTGAGGATCCAAATTCTAAAGCAGCCCAGGTGGGAAAGTCCAAGAGACTATCTCCAACTAATCAGCAAGAAGCCAGAAGTAGAGTTATGGCTGAAGTGGTTGATATTATCCTTGAACAAAATTCCTAAAGGATGTCCAGTCCCGGAGTTCAAGGCCCAAGGCCCAAGATAAACACAAAGCATAAATTTTTTAGTGGTTTATGAAGCTGAATACTTAACCTTTGCCACTGCAGACTTAATCCCACATTTCTGCTCCATGTTCCATAAAGTGATTTGTGGGTTGCCTCACTAAGCTCACTAAGTTTTTTGTTGTTGTTGATGGTGGTGTTGGTTTGTGCTTTTTTTCCTCATCTAATACTAGCTAAGTTTAGTCACCAATCCAGAGGGACTGGTAGTAATGAGAGGAGGGTGCAAGAGAGCCTTCTGAAATGCTACACTGTGACCCATGGTGATTACAAGATCATTTATATATGTAAACGTTAATTAGGAAAAATACTTAAAATATAAGCACTTTATATAAGCTTGAATTTAATTAAAATAACATGAAAAGGTATTTATAATAAACATTCTATTTATTTGTGAACCACTAAGATATTTTTAGGAAAACTTAACAACACTCAGTATCTCCACCTTTACACAATATTGTATGGCATTGTGGAAAGTTATCTCTAATGTAGTGAGGCAAGAAATACAAAAGAAAAGGATAAGTGAACAAAACAGACAATATTTATACATAATATCATTATATGTATAGAAAAGCAACAACAGCTATGAAAATGGAATTACAAATGGATTTAATAAATTACCTAGGAACAAAGCCAGTATATGAATATATATATGATAATAAATTCAATTTTTTTTACTATTCACCTTACCAACAAGAGTTACCATAAACTAACTTGAGTGTGACATACACAGAAAAACATAAAACATTCAGAAAAAATTAAAGACTGTTTTTAGGAAAATGAAGTTTTAGAAATTATGATGATCAGAATAGTAAAGATGTCAGTTATCTCCAAATAGGTATATCATTTAAAGGAAATCAGATAATATGTACTTACATTGCTAAGACTGCTCTAAAATATATATGAGAATGCAATGTACCAAGAATAAATAAGACAAATCTTCAGAAATAAAAGTTGGAGGAATTTTATGACCAGATATCAAAACTTTATATAAAGCTAAACTAATTAAGAGACATGCACTTCTGGAAGAAGATAGATTAATAAATCAAAAAAAGAGAATAGAAAATCTGGAAAAGATGCTACACTTATATGAGTCTATCATTTGATTTATATTAAAATGACTTTAATACAGTGTGGAAAGAATGGTCTTTTCAATAATTGATGCTGAGTCAATTGGATATTCATATAGAAAAGTATGTAATCTTGACACGTTCCTCACACCATATGCAAAAATCAATTCCAGGATGACTGTAAATCTAAATGTGATTAAATAAAGCAATAAAACCTCTGGAAGACAATATGTTACACTTCCTTTATAAGCTTGAGCTTGGCAAAGATTTCTTGTACTAGACATAAAAGCATAAACTACCAAATAAATGAATGATGGAGAGAGCATGCTCAAATTTAAAATATCTATTCATCAAAAAATACCACTATAGACCAAAATGTAAAAGCAAAATTTGGGAGCATATATATTCTATATATATTATATAATCTCATATATTATATTACCTATATATTATATATTATATAATACAGAGTATTATATATAGTATATGACATATATAATAACCTATGTGTTTTATATATAACACATAGGTTGTTATATCTTATAATGTCATCTATGATATGTTATATGATATATGATATACATGATATGTCATATATTATACATGATACATATATATATATATATACTCTATAGTTGAGAGATAGAAAGACAGGGAGAGAGAAAAAAACTATTATGAGTCAAGTAAAGAAAGTCAAACAAGTAGGAATATAAGCAAACTGAACAGATAACTAAGGGAATATCAAAATGGCCAATATATGAAAGAATATTAAGTTGTACTGGTTCTCAAAATACTGAAATTGAAATGACAGTGAGTTATTACTACCTATATATCAAATGGCTAAAATAAATATAAAATTAAAAATATGAGAAACAGCATAAAATCTTGGTAGGAATATGGCACAATGGGAGTCTTTGTATGCTAATATTAAAAGTGCTGGCTGGCTTAAACTAAATAAATGTATAGAACTTCATAGTAAAGTGAATTATAATTATATCTTTTTTTTGGGGGGGGTGGGGGGACCCGGTTGTGGGGACTGAACTCTGGGCCTGGGTGCTGTCCCTCAGTTCTTCAGCTCAAGGCTAGTGCTCTACAACTTAAAACACAATGCCACTTCCGGCTTTATTCTTTTTGCTTATGTGGTGCTGAGGAATCGAACCCAGGGCCTCAGGTATGCAAGGCAAGCGCTCTACCACTGAGCCACCTTCCCAGCCCTATAATTATATCTTATGACTTACTGATTTATTTTTCTGTATGATGGACTTATATGCACCTAAAGATAGGTAGAAGAATACACAGAACAACACTATAAGTATTTTCCCTAAAGTAAAAGCAATATAAATGATTATTTTCATTGAACCAAATTTGATCTGTTCATAAAATTAAGTATCTTTATAGTGAGAATGATGTGAATATATTTATATGTTTAATTTAATAATTTACAAAGGCATGCTAAGTAAAAGATTTCAGAGAAAAGGAAGTATATATTTTATAATTATGTGTATATTTTGATAGAATTGTGGTAATTTTTTTAATCTGGTACTCTGTAATAGACACATGATTATGGATTTTATACACATATGATACATATTACTTTAAATTTATTGCTAAAATCAAATGTACATTTACACAATTACAAGAGTCTGTTTTCTAGAAATCATATAACAAAACTTTAATCACTGATGCATAATATGTGTATTAATGTAACTTGCTGCATTTTTCATAGTGAAATGAAAAAGCAAATGTTCTTTAATAACTGTTGAATAATAAGAACAAATCATGAAATACAGTGCAGCAATAAGAAAAATATAGCTGTAGCATAGGATATAGCATATAGATTTATGATAATATCATCATATCAACAAAGCAAGATGCTAAAAGTGATAAAGCATAGGGTATAAGTCAAGATATAATAAAATTCACCAAATAATCATGCTTAAATATGTATATATATGTGATTATGAGTTTTATGATACCTTTTTTCTGTACTATTATTATGAAATCTTGAGAACATCTTAAATTATCATTACATCTATAAGAGAAAATGTATGCAAGCAGAAAGAAAATAGAGAGGAATTAGTCAAATCCATGACAAAATTTATTCCCTATATAATAAATGGCAAAAGTAGAAAATAATACTGAGAAGGGTTTTTAACAATGAAGCAATGATAAAAGTAAAGGTTAAGAATAATTACAGACAATTCTGTTTATGACCATCAAGGTAGACTTTGTTTCAAATTATTGGCAAACAATTCAATCACTTAATTTAGTAAGTATAGCATACCCTATCAGTTTCCCAAATGATTTAATAATGGGCTCTATTTAAAAGTGAGTTTATAGCTGTAACTTGCAACATGTAGACATTTTTAAAAAGGTAAATAATTCAAATAAAATATGTGAAAACCATTTGACTAAATGTAATGTGTTAAATGGTAAGAACTGGAAGCAAATTGATAATAAATTAAAGCACTCAGTCTAATAGATCATCCTCCAAGTTTTTTGTATTTCAATGTCTAAATGGAAAAAAATGTTACAATTTTTGTCTTCAGAATCAGGAATAAATCAGAGCTGCTATTTTCACCATTATTTTGCCAAGACTGTGGCTTGAACTTGGGTCTTGCTATTATTAGGCATTATCTCTATCATTTAAGCCACACTCCTATTGCTTTTTGATTTTAGTTATTTTTGTCAGGTTATTTAGTTGTAGTTAGTTTTTTGTTTGTTTGTTTTGTGAGAGGTCAGTCTCAGACAGTAATCCTCCTATGAATAGTCTCCTGCATATTTGGGATCTTAGATATATGCCACCACCCCTAATTCATTGATTTTGATAGTGTATCACTAATTTGGGGGAGGAAGGTATTCAAAGCTTGTCTCAAACTGCCCAAATAGCTGGTATTGTAGTTATGAGTTATTGTAGTTATGGTATTGTAGTTGCAAAGCAAAAGTACAAACCTTAATTTTATGATTTCTGAACAATGTTCTTTCCAGTGTGTAATGAAGATTTAAAAAGACACTGCTCTTACTCAAAGCAAAGAGCTTTGTATTATATGTATGTGTAAAGTCTAATTTTTGACAAAGTGTAAACCAGTGCATCAGTGATACTCACTAGACACTATGTTGAAAATGAACTATAAACCTGTGGGAGGCGCATGGTGGTGGTGATCAACTTTACAATAAAAATTAATTTTGAAAAGTGTTTATTCTCTAATACAAATTTATGACAAAATATGTACCCTAGAGAGTAAAGGAGATTTTATTACTTCTCTTAGATCCTTCACTTTAGGAGGAGAATAAAATTTCATGGACAGCAGAATGTGGTATATTGTTATATTTTCTGATCTTTCAAAGACATCATGCAGCTACCTACACACCTTATAGAGTACAAGTTAGGAGCACACTTTATGCATTAGGTATTGGAGGCACAAAGATGAGATGGAATCGGGGCTGGGAAGGTGGCTCAGTGGTAGCGTGCTTGCCTTGCATGCATGAGGCCCTGGGTTTGATTCCTCAGCACCACATAAGTAGAAAAAGCCAGAAGTAGTGCTGTGGCTCAAATGGTAGAGCGCTAGCCTTGAGTGAAGAGCTGAGGGACAGCGCCCAGGCCCAGAGTTCAGGCCCCACAACTGCCAAAAATAAAGAAAAGATGAGACACAGTCAAGTGTTCTTCTCAAGTAATGGTTGGTATATTATAAAAGAAAACATTGTGAATGGTGTGGTAACCTCTATTGTGTCATTCATAACACATAAAGGTTAGTTCTGAGTAATTTGGAAGGCCAAGGTGCTATGAAGTGCACTGGAAGTTTGGAGGAATCTTCACAAAGGATTTGCAGTTAAACTTGGGAACAAACTGAGGAATGGCATTCCAGGCAATACGTAATGATGTATGAAATATCTGCCTAATATTTGAAAGGTGTTAGATTAGCATGACAAAGCATGGGTATAAGTGAGACTCTGAAATAGGCCCATTGAGGGGAAAGAGATGGTTTATTTTCACCCAGAACATAATATACACTGTCACCATTGATCAAAGGCTGAAAAGATGCCTTTAAATACAGTAGATCACTACTCAGAACACTAGTTTAGTAACATGGATAATAAAGATGAGTAGGAGGTAACTATGGAAACAAACCATGAATGAACTGAAAGGAGATGTGATATGATTTGAGAAATAGAGTGAAAAGATAAATGAGAGAAACATTTAATGCATGGCACACATATGATGACCTGCCTAAGATTCCTAGACCTGAAACACTGAAAAAGGGGTCACCAGCTCTAGGAGTGTTTGTTTCTGATTTTTACACCCCTAAGCTGTAACCTGTTCCTATGCACTGTCTCGTTTTTCACATTTTGACAAATTTTTTCCAATATGACTACAACTACTTTTACATATGTGCATATATGTATATGTGTACTTATAAAAGTATACTCTTATCCCATACAATATGGCATAATATGTCCTTTAAAAAATATAACATATCTTCTCATTGTTGCAACGGGTCCACCTGTATCTGAAGGGATGGAAAAGGGAAACAATACTTGATAAGAAATATACCCATGTAATTGTAACCCCTCTGTACAGTATTTTCACAATAAAAATAAATAAAAAATTTTTAAATAAATAAAATATAACGTATCTTTTATCTTTACACAAATGAAAAATAATTTTTAACCTTTCAATTCATTGATTAGATACATCCTCTTATTTATTCAATACATCAGTTGCATCACCAATTTATTTGTATATTCAATTTATTTATTTATTGTTGGCTATGGGCCTTGAACTCGGGGCCTGGGAGCTGTCCCTGAGATTTTTCATTCAAGGCTAGCACTCTACCACTTTGAGCCACAATTCCACTTCCAGTTTTCTGGAGGTTAATTGGAGATAAGACTCTCTTGGACTTTCCTGACCAGGCTGGCTTTGAACTGCAATCCTAAGATCTCAGCCTCTTCAGTAGCTGGGATTACATGGGTGAGCCACTGGCTCCCAGCTAAATCACCAATTTATATTTTAAATAATGTTCTATACCTACAGATCATCTTGGATGTTTTCTTATTATCAGAATAATACTCTACATTAAGGTTTTTGTTATTTAAGGTAAGTTCATATTTATAACTGATGTACAATAATTTGTGCTAGGTGCACTCTTCTAAATAGTTATTTCTTAGCTATTTTTGTTAATAAATATGACATTTTTCTATGAGGGAGAACTCAGTGTGATAATAATCTTACTTGTCTTTTAATACTTTATGTTTTTCTCCTTATCACGTAAAACAATTTTCAAATCTGCCTAAAAATAAGAGCATTTGATAACATGAACTGTCTGAGTCCATATCCTAACTGCCAATTCTAAAATTTTCATTTGTACTCATTTTGAAAAACAATAAAACAGCTCTTCCTGCTAGTTAAATAATTGCTTATTCTAGTGGTTACAATTAGATTACCTTTAATATATTTTACACCCTCTCAAGTCCATAATGGCCTTCTACTTGAAGAACATACCCTCTGATCCTTAAGTATGAACCAGGAAGCACCTGACATAAACGCAGATTTCATGAGTTCATGTACCGCCTACTCAATCTAAGCATTACATCCTTCCAAGCAAAGATCTTAAGTTCACTTGGGCTTAGTGTCCTCCTGTCTAAATTATGGGTGATGAACATACATTTTTTATGGAATTCGTTGATGTACTAAATTAATAGACCAAATACTTAAAATATAAATTAATATTAGAATATGAATGCAACTACAATGTTTAGATTTTTGTCCAGTAAAAACACAGACTGACTATATCACAGAATTTCCCACTTTACCATTTAAACATAATAAAATAGTAAAGTCCTTTCAATTCAAAATTAAAACCAGGAAAAACCTTCATCTTTGAAGGAAGTTTAGTTCTTTTAATTAACATCAAACAAAATATTTGACCGTTTCCTGAATATCCTCATTTTATGATCAACTGAAACCAAAGTATTGTTCTAATGTCATTTCTGATTCTTTTAACATTAGTCAGTTCATAGGGTATACTTTATTTATTAAAGAACTTTTCTCTTTCATTAAATAATATCCCATTTTGTACTAATCTTATTCATCTTTGTTTTATCCACCTTACCCAAGCAGCCCCTAGTAACTGCCTTGCACATAACTAGTGTTTAGTTTTGCTGAAGTTTGTGCCATGTAAGTATACCAAGAATAGTTCATTTATTATTGTTACAGTTGGGTGAGAAATAGGCTAAAGTAAAATTTGGGTTTAAAAGACTTTTCTCAACAATGTTCAAATCTTTACCTTAGGCACTTGCAAGTAGCTCAGCATTGATAAGGATTTAAAACAAAGTCTGGTTTCACCAATTATCTACTTAAAGAATCCAAGGAGTATCTTGAGGGTATTTTGATGACTATCACTGATTATGTAGTTTTCATTTTCAAAAGCATTGCTCTTCCTCTAGGTTAAACAATTTTATCGGCTCTAGGGTAGGCAATAATAAGTGTCTTCAAAATAAATTGTAGGCTAACAGCCTCATTTGCCCATTTGCATTTAAGACTCATTTGCTGAAATTATCAGGCTAAGTTACAATAGATTGTGACTGGGGCAATGACTGTTTAAGATGTCCAAGGGCTGCTTTGATTTGCAAATTATTTCTAAAGCAAGCAGTAATCTTTCTTTAATAACATTGTGAACTGAGGATATTTTTATCCCTTTGCTGCTCTGTCATTTATTTAATCCTTGACTGGGGCATTTGGTACAACAGCCAGAACCACATAGTTCCATCTTTATTGAAGTCTTGGCAAAAGACCCTGAAACTCTACTGTGAGCCACCTCAACTCTGGGTCTCTCTCTGAGTCTCAGGAGATGTAATTTGTTCAGCAGATGACCATTGGAGCTGACCATTGGAGCTGGGGGGAAATTTAGAGGTGAAACAGTTTCGCAAATTTTGCGAAACACTCTCTGACCCCACTTAAGTGACGTGAACGGTCTCTTTCCCATAATACTCAGGCAGTTTCAACAACAGTTCTGAAGGAATAGTGTCTTTTAATCCATTGATTCCATCTCACTCATCCACTCAATTGCTGCCAATATGCATAGTGAATTGTTATGTCAAGGTTATTTGTGCTATAGTTATTTGACATGACAAAATTGATCACCTACAATAGTGTCTGTTCTCCCTCTCTATCAGATGCAATAGTTGGTTTGCAGCCATCTTCTTTTATATGTTGTCCTGGTATACCCTAGCATGTCCTTTTGCTGTCCTTTCCTTCCACTCCTCTATCCATTCCTGTTGTGTGTGCTGACTATGGTCTTCCCATTGGCATGATTGCCCAAGTTATCCTGAGATCTGAACATTCTTAGGCCTTTATTATTTCACTTCATCAGCTGTCCTGTCAAGTAGAAGACTTCTGTTCATTATCCTTGTCTCAGCCTTGAGATTCCTTCTTTAGAAAAAGCTTCTCTAACCTCTAAGTCTACAAATACTATTATTTTAATTATATCTTTATTTATTTAATAGCCTATTTTTTTTACTAGATTACAAGGTCTTTGCAGATATGCTCTTTGCCTCTGCTGCACTAAAATCTATATCCAAGCATACCACAATGGTTGTTGAAACAATCCTATTCTTTTCTGTATAACTGATAACTGGAATATAATGACAGGAACAAAATCCAGGCTAATTCTTGAAAACACTACTTGCTGTGTCAGATTTGATATAACTATCATTGTAACACAATGATCAAGGTGGTAGTGCTCTAAACTCTTGAGACTATATCCTTGAAATGAAGGGTTTTTGGTATCCTATTGTAATAGCACCGATGTATTACTGCTTCACTGGGAAAGATCATCCAGCCTTACTGAATTCTCATTTGTGGATACAGACATTTATTTCTAGTTAATTTCAGAGATATTTGTGGAGGTGAAGTATGTCCAAGTCTATGTTCTTACAGCTCTAAAAGGTGGTAACAATGAGCATAGAAGGACATTGGGAAATGGTGATAATTTTTCTGATGCATTTGCTTGCTGGGATGCCACGATAAAATACCTTATTCATTAACTGGGACCCTTGCAGACATTTACTTTGTTTTGATAGTTCTGGAGACTGCAATTCTAAACTCAAGGGGTCAGCCAGTTTGGACTGCCAGAGACAGCTCTCCTCAGCTTGAAGATGACTGCTTTCTCAGTGCCTACATGTGGCCTTTTCCCTATTAACGCTCACCCCTGGTCTCTTTGTCTTTTCCTAGAAGGACATCAAGCTGAATAAGTTGCAGCCCTGACCTTATAACCTTATGACCTTAACTTTAATTCTCTGAAGGTTCTGGCTCCAAATATAGCCATAGTAGTTGATGAGAGCTTCAACTTGATAAATTATGGGGGAACAAAATTGAGTCCATAAAGCTGACAACTCTTGAGATAGTGTAGTACTGGCATCTGCTCTTTCAAAAGAGTGATCTTTAGTGTTGTATTTCAGTCATATACATGCATATATTTACATTGAAGTTCTTATCCATAAAATTTAATATATATTTTTATGTAACAATTATAAGACCTGATTCTGGCATAGACCTCAAAACATCTGTATTTTGCTATAAAGATTACATACAGCAACTCACTTGGAATAGAAGTATGGACTTATTTTAGGAAAGGTCTTAAGGGGAAATCATATTTCTCATTAAATATCCTGAAGGTCATACACATACAGACAGCTAAATTCTTCTCTGTATCATGCATTGCACTTGAAGGAACAAAAAGACATTTCTAAGTTCTGCTATAAGATTGATCTTACAGTTTTTGAATACAAAACTTTGTAGCATACATTTAGATTACCAATAGGAACACTTCTTGTGCATTTTAATATTTGATGATATGAAAAAACATAGAAAATAATTATTTTGCACATACTTACCTGAAATTCCTTTAAGATACTGAGCAGATGATATATTTTTTCATAATGATTTTGTCTTAGAATGCTATATATTCTCAGCCTGCTTCTGATTCATGGGATTTTCTCTGTATACCATATTCTAGAGCCTGATTCATCTATGAGAAGCAAAAGAGCCCACCTCAGTGAACAAATTTGCCGCATGACATAGCTGTTGTCTTCCTTAACAGAGAATCTCCAATCCCCTGTTTAATGCAATCAGTGGAGGAAGTGTACGCACTGTTTGAATTGAAATGAAAAACCATAATGACAACGTTTATAACATCTGTCACATTAGATTTGCTCGGTCTGTATATCTTTCCCTAGAATAATAGTGATTTATACAAATTGCTTCTCTCTGCAATTTATATCAGTGTAAAGATGCCACCAGATATATGAAGAATTTTATTTGCTTCAAACTGAATGTCTGTTTAATGGTATTTGCCACTAAATGAAAATACTACCCTCTGGCATATCTGTTGAGCTATAATAGTTCCTTGATTTTTTGCGGGGGGGATGTTTTTATAACTTCAATCTCTCCCACTTGTTAGGTACTTGAAAGCATAACTTTTTCTTTCTGCAGACACACACATGTGCTTGTATATAATGTATATGGACATCTTTATGTCACAAATCTGGTTATGATTATTTTACTACTCCAGGAACCTCACTACCTAGATATTTATTCTTTCCCCTGTGGAAGAAAAAACAAATCTCTCTTTTGGCTACTATTAAATTATAGCAATCATTCCCAATGCAGGAGGGACCCATGGCTATGATTTTTGTCCTGCACATGGTACTGAAAATATTTTTGGGAAAGGATGGTGCTGGCCACTAGTGAGTAGCGACCAGAGATGTTGCTAAACATATTGTATTACTCAGGACAGAGCTCACAACCAAATAGTCAGTCCAGTCTTAATAGCATCAAAGTTTGTAGACCCTGAATGACACAGGGGCTTCCTTAGTGCAGTGGAGCTGCATTATCAAGGTATAGGTACACAAATTCAGACTATCAAGGTATAGGTACACAAATTCAGACTATCAAGGTATAGGTACACAAATTCAGACATTATCAAGGCATAGGTACACAAAGTCAGATATTTCCGTTACAAATTAATATTCATTAAAATCCAAAGAGTTCCCTTATATACACAGATTTACAAAAAAGAAACAAAAATTTGCATATTTGGGTGAGGTTATAGTAATGTGAATTACTTCTGGCTACTTCTCTTCTTCCCCCTTCCAAGCAGAGCCTTCCCAGGAGTTGTACAAAGGTTGAGGCATATTCTACTTGGTGGCAAAGGAATAAATGAGGCCCAGGAGCCTCATGATTTTTGGCTGCATGGTGCATCCTTACTCTTGTCTTTGCTTTCCACCAACAGGCCCACTTTCAGGCTCTCTCACTGACTTTCATCTCCTGCACATTCCTACATGTAGGAAGAGCAATGACAATGTGAAATACAACCCATGTCCTTCAGCAAAAATGTTTAGTTAACACAGAAAATTGGTTAAGATCATTAATCTTCAAACAGAGAACCTCTCTGTTTCTTTGTGAATTGGTTCCTTTGATCATCCTGCTTACTTTCCAGTCACATCAATAGTCTCTAGGTGATTACTGGATTTGAAATGTTAGCTCTAGTCTCTTCTGAATGCACCACCTGCCTTATCCAACTATGCTTAGAGGGTTCTTTTAATCTCATTTGAACTCATCAATCTACAAAATAGAGCTAAGTTAGTCAGACTGTACCTCACAAAGTTTCTTTCCCTCTAAAAATCTTTTCCAATTTCATTTGCCATCTCCTTTACTCAGCTTTATATAAAATGGCCATAGGAACTCTTCACACACGGCTTCCTGTGTTTCTGCACTGACAAATAGCTCAGTGCAAGCTACTTACCTTGTACATTAAATAAAAAGTCCTCATCCTGACAGTGAAGACCCTCTGTCAATGCCACTCATCAGTCTTGCTCATTTCACTGTGTACCTGGAGAACTTGACAAGCCAACCTGGTTCTTGATACCATGCGTGCCCTATTTTTCCCCCTGGGTGTGATTTCTCTGGTTTCCTTTCTCTCCTCAAAGCTCCTCATCACTCACTGAGAATCTTATCAGAAGCCTGTTTTTAAGCCTCAGGGACTCTCTTCCTTCCTTATCATTTTTCTCTCCTGCATACCTGTTGCCACTGTTTTTCTAGTGCTTACCAGGCAGACTGGTGATTAATGATCTTAACCAATTTTATGTGTTAACTAAACATTTTTGCTGAAGGACATGGGTTGTATTTCACATTGTCATTGCTCTTCTAAAGCACTGAACATGAGATACTATTCACCATTTAACATTCAGCAGCTGTTTCATATTTCAATGGCATTCTACCTCATGTCCTACAGCTTCAGCTGTTGCCATGACATTTTATTTTATTTTTACTTTTTAACTCTATTTCAACTAACATCTGAAGCTAAACTCATTTTCACCTTACCTGGAGCATCCTCATTTACAGTTCTTTGCCCAGTGTTAAGACATGACATTCTCCTCATTAGCCAATTTTAGGGGAAAAGTATTCAGTCTTTATGTTTTCCTTTTCTTTTTTGTCCCCTTTTTCTTGTCCTTATTTTTCCTTTCCTTTCCTCTCCTTTCCTTCCCTGTCTGTCCCATTTCCCTTCCTCTCCTCTTCTCTCTTCTCCCCCCTGATTTGATTCTCCTATCCCCCATTTCTTCTCCTCTTCCTTCCCTCCCTCACTTCTCTCACTGTTCCTCCTCCTCCCCCTCTGCCTCTCTCTCACTGGTCCCTCTCTTCATCCTTCTCCTCTCCCTCTACCACCTGCTCCCCTCCTTCTTTCATTTTCCATCTCACATTCTCCTTTTCCTTCTGTTTATCCTTTTCTGTTTAGTATGGTGGTTTAAACTCCAAGCTTTGTGACTGGTAGACAGGTACACTGCCACCTTTTTAAGTTATTTTTCAAATAGATATGTGCATGTATGCTCAAAACTCAAATCAGCCTGGACCTTAATCCTCCTATTTATGCTTCCCAGGTAATTCAGATGATAGGTGCATACACATGCACCCCTCCATATTGGTTGAAATGGTCTCACTATCTCAACTTTCTGACTATTCTGGTTTTGAATTGTGATCATACTGATCTCTGCCTCCTGAGTAGCTAAGATTAGAGGTGCGAACCACCATGTCTGTCTCCTTTCCTTCTCTTTTGAGGGCTATCAAATACCATTGAATATCACTGAACAATTTATTACTGAATATTATATTGATCCTTTAAGCAATGTTCCTGTCACTGAATTCATTTATGTGAACACTGACAACAATAATCAACAGTGTTTTGATGGCTGCTGTCTAAGCACTACATTGTCACTAATTCAATTAACACACTTAAATGTATTATTACTATGACACCCAGAAAAATAAAATAATTTCTTTATAGCTAGAAAATTGCAAGGTGGTGGGTCAGATAGAAACTTAGGTAGTCTGGTTACAAAGATCAGACTCTTTAAACACATTTACACTATTTCATATTCCTAAGTTCATCTTCCACTACACCAAATTAGTTATTTCATTTTCTTTGATGACATTTTCTGATTTATATGGAATAACTGATCTATTTGTTGGAGTCTAGACCATTTTCAATTTCTCTCCAAACTTGTGTCCTATTAGAGAAATTCTCTCTAGTAAGATCAGACTCCTTTCTCTGCCTGCAGCTTTGTCCTCATCCCAAACCACCATTCGTACTTTTACAATGTCCTTACTATATGTTTTATGCTAGCAAAGCCCTTTTCATCCTTTAATTCAGAAACTACAAATTTAGCACATATATGTCATATATGCCAATGCAATAACTGATCTATGATACTTTAAAAATATGTTTAAGAAGTTGGAGAAGTTTGATAAAACTGAGAACATTTTTTGGAGAATGGAAGAGATATTTAGCAATAGAGAGCTTTATTGTCTTATTATAATTGGCAAGAGCTTGGTAGCTACTATTTTATTTAGGTGGAGCAGACCCCACCACTGTCCATTGTCTCCTCACTGCCCAGGTCAAATAGCCTTCACCATTTAGATTTGGTTACTTTTGGTTTGATGGTATTTTCACTTTAATAATGGTACTAAAGGAAAGTTAAAGGTTTCATTTTAAACTTTTAACATCTCTCCATAAAGTTGGAAAATAAAATGCATTTTACAATTAAGAAAATAAACTAATTCAGTGATGCATTCCTCTGTGTTTATTAAGCAACAATTGCTTGTCAAAAGTGTATTGGGATCTAAGTATATCTAACATTCATCTATTGGGAGGTAATCTATATATTTTCTCATTATTTAATGAGATAATATATAGAGATTACCAACTGTAATGAGACGAGTAATGATACTATTTAAATTAATAAGAGAACCAAGGCTCATAAGAAATGTACTCATTACCTTGCTCATGTAACTGCAACTCCTCTGTACAGTATTTTCACAATAAAAACTTAGTAAAAAAGAAAGAAAGAAAAGAAAAGAAAGAAAGAAAGGATGAGTGAAGCTGCACACTGGTGGCTCACACCTTTAATCCTAGCTACTCAGAAGTCTAAGATCTAAAAATGGGGTTCAAAGCCAACCCAGAAAGGAAAGTCCATGAGACCCTTTTCTCCAGTTAACTACCAGAAAATGGAAGTGGTGCTGTGGATCAATGAGGTACAGCACTAACCTTGAGCAAAAAGAGCTCAGGAATAGTGCCCTGCACCAGACTTCAAGCCCTATGATCTAAACAACAACAAAAAATGAAGGAAGGAATGGAAAGAAAGAAAGAAAGAATTGATTTAATATCTATGTTATATCCATACTACATATTCACGAATTGATTAATTATATAATTATTTTTAATGTAGAACACAGATATCACTATTATCATACAATTAATGATATTCTATCTCATACCAACTTACAAGAACTGTTTGTGAACAGCTCTTTTTTTTTTAACTTTTTTATGTCTTTAAGTAGTTGTACTAAGAAGTTCCCATTCTACAAAATCGTGTATGAGTACAAAGTGTCTGACAACATTGTCATCCATCTCTCTTAACTCATTCCTTCTCTCCGTTTTTTCCTTTAATTGAGATTAGGTAATTACATAAATTTCACATATTTTACAGTATTGTGTAATAGTGATACTTAGAGTCACAAAAACATTTTAATTTTCACAAGGCAAATTGTCATTATCATGGTCTTTAAAGTTTGTGAATTTTATGAGCTTTGACATTACAAGTTATTTTTTTCCACATAAGGTAATGTTCATATTTCTTTCCTTTTGCTTATTGTGGGCTGTTCCCACTTATTCTGTTCCTCTGGCTTCCCTCTGGTGCGTGCACATATCTTCCATACATGTCTTTTATTTGTTGAGTCCTGTTTTCCATATCTTCTTGTATTTTGGATTTAGCATCCACATAACGGGGAGACCATGTATCATTTGTCTCTTTCTTCTTGGCTTACTTCACTCAAAATAATCTGCTTTAGTTCCATCCATTTCCCCGCAAATGCCATTATTTTGTCCTTTCTAATGGCTGAATAATATTCCATTGTATAGAGGTACCACAATATTTGGATCCACTCATCAGTAATGGGGCATCTGGGTTGTTTCCAAACCTTGGCTATTGTGAATAGTTCTGCAATAAACATGGAGGTGCATGTGTCCTTGTATACTGGTTCCTGTTGCTCAACATAGATGACTAAGAGTGGTATAGCTAGGTCATAGGGGAGGTCTATATTTAGTTTTCTGAGGTATCTCCAGACTGTTTTCCAAAGTGACTGTATTAGTATACATTCTCACCAGGATTACAGTAGGGTTCCTCTTTCTCCGCATCCCCTCCAGCATTTGTCTGTGGCTGACTTTAGGATGTGGGCCATTCTGACTGGGGTAAAGTGGTATCTCAGTGTTTCTTTAATTTGCATTTCCTTTACAGCCAGGGCTGATGAACATTTCCTTGTGTGTTTCTTTGCCATTTTTATCTCTTCTTCTGAGAAGTCTCGCTTTAGTTCCCTTGCTCATTTCATAATTGGTTTGTTAGATTTGTGAGGGGTTAGTTTCTTGAGTGCCCTGTATATAATGGATAATAGACCCTTGTCTGATATTTTGCTGTTAAATATTTTTTCCCAATTAGTTGGCTGTCTTTCTAGTTTGGTTGCTATTTCTTTGTCTGTGCAGAAACTTTTTTATTTTAAGTTGTCCCATTTGTCCAGTCTCTCCAATTTGTTGTGACCCTGGGACTCTGTTCAGGAAGTTCCTGTCTGTGCCTATAAATTCAAGTGTGTCTCCTACTCTTTCCTACAGTAGTTTCAGAGTATCAGGTTTGATGTTAAGGACTTTAATCCATTTTGAGTTGATGTTAGTGCATGGTGATAGGCTAGAGTCCACTTTCAGTTTTCCCAATAGTTGAAGAGGTCATGATTTTTTCCACTGTATGTCTTTGGCTCCTTTGTAAAATATCAACTGACTGCACATATGCGGCTTTATTTCTGGGTCCTCTAGTCTGTTCAATTGGTCTTTGGGTCTCTTTTTGTACCAGTACCAAGCTGTCTTTGTTATTATGGCTCTATAATAGAGCTTGAAATTTGGTATCATGAACCCTCCTGCATTGTTTCTTTTGCCTAGAATTGCTTTGGCTATTCTAGGTCTTTTGTTGTTCCATATGAATTTTTGGGCTGTTTTCCTCTATTTCAGTAAGGTATGTCATTGGGATTTTAATGGGAATTGTACTGAATGTGTATATCAATTTTGGCAGTATAGCCATTTTCACTATGTTAATTCTGCTTATCCAGGAACATGGGAGATCTTTTCATTTCCTGCTATGCTCTATGATTCTTTTTTTTTTTTAAAGGCTTTTATAGTTTTCATGAAATGGATCCTTTACGTCTTTGGTAAGGTTAATTCCTATATGCTTTCTTTTTGAGGTTATTATGAATGGGTTGTTTCCTTTATTTCCCTTTCTGCTTGAACATTGTTGGTGTACAAAAAGGCAACTGATTTTTGTGGGTTAATTTTGTATCCTGCTACTTTGCCAAAGTGGTTTATAAGCTCTAAGAGTTTGGGGATGGAGACTTTGGGATCATTAAGGTATAAAATCATATCATCTGCAAAAAGAAATAGTTTAACTTCTTCCTCCGCTATGCAGATCCTTTTAATGTCTTTTTTCCTGCCTTATTGCTCTGGCTAAGGATTCCACTACTACATTGAATAGGAGTGGGGAGAGGGGGCATCCTTACCTTGTTCCTATTTTTAGGGGAATTGGTTATAGTTTTTCCCCATTAAGTATGATATTGGCTGTTGATCTGTCTGTTTTAAGGAATTTTTCTTCTATTCCATTTTCCAGAGCTTTTAATATGAATGAATGTTGTATTTTATCAAAAGTCTTTTCTGTTTCAATGGAGATAATCATGTGGTTCTTGACCTTGGATCTGTTGATGTGATGGATAACATTTATTGATTTATGTATGTTAAACCATACCTGCATCTCTGGGATGAAGCCTACTTGGTCAAAATGTATGATTTTTTTATATGTTTCTGGATTCTGTTGAGGAGCTTTGCATCTGTGTTCATCAAAGAGATTGGTCTGTAGTTCTCTTTTTTTTTTTTGTTGGGTCTTTGCCTGGTTTGGGGATGAGTGTGATATAGACTTCATAGAATGAGTTTGGGATTACTCCCTCTGCTTCTATTTTTCTGAAGAGTTTGAGGAGTATGGGTATTAGTTCTTCTTTAAAGGTCTTATACAATTTTGTAGTGAATCCATCTGGTCCTGGACTCTTCCTTGTTGGAAGGTTTCTGATTGCGTCTCTATCTCATTTTAGTTATTGGAGTATTTAATTGAATTATTTCCTCTTAGTTCACTTTGGGCAATTTGTATTTCTCTAGGAATTCATCCATTTCTGCTAAGTTTTCCTTTGTGAGTATAGAGTCTGGAAATATTTCTTTATAATTGTTTGGATGTCTTGGATGTTTGTTGTAATTTTTCCTGTGGCATCTCTGATCTTATTGATTTGGGTCTCCTCTCTTCTTTTTTCAGTTAATCCTGCCAGTGGTCCATCAATTTTATTGATTTTTTTTTAAAAACAGCTTTTTTGTTTTATTAATTTTATTTATAGTTTTCTTAGTCTCTATTTCATTCATTTCAGCTCTTATTTTGGTTATCTCGCTCTGTCTAGGGACTGTAGGTTCAACTTTTTCTTGTGTCTCTAGCAGTTTTAGTTGCATCATGAGATTGTTTATTCGGTCTGTCCTTGTTTTCTTGATTTGCTCAACTGAGAGCAATAAACTTGCCCTGCAGGAATGCTTTTGCTGCGTCCTGTAGGTTTCTTTGGGATGTGTCTTCATTTTCATTGAATTGTAGGACCTTTTTGATTTCTTCTTTAATTTCTTCTGTGACCCATGTGTTGTTTAGTAGTGTGGTGTTTAATTTTCATGTGTTTGAGTTTTTTCTACTGTATGCCTTGTTATTGAGAACTACTATGATTCCTCTATGGTTAGATAAAATACAGGGGATTATGTCGATCTTCTTATATTTGCTTAAATTCTTTGTATGATCTAAGATACATTCTATTTTAGAAAATGTTCCATGGGCTGCTGAAATGAATGTCTAGGGGGTTGTTGTTGGGTGGAAAACTTGGTATATGTCATTTAAGTCTGTTTGAGATATGAGATTATTTAATTCAGAAACTTCTTTGTCAATTCTTTGGTTGGTGGACAGTCCTCTGGTGAGAGTGGAGTATTAAAGTCTCCTAGTATTATTGTATTTGGAGCCATCATTTCCTGTAAATCGAGAGTATTTGCTTAACATATTTGGGTGCACCAATGTTTGGGGAGTATAGATTGACAATGGTGTCCTCTTCTTGGATTGTTCCCTGTATTATTATATAGTGGCCTTCTTTGTCTTTTCATAGTGATTTTAGTGTAAAGTTTATTTTATCAGATATCATAATGGCAACTCCTGCCTTCTTGCTGGGAGCATTTGCATGGTAGAGCTTTCTCCATCCCTTCACTCAGAGTTTGCTTTTATCTTTGGCTGTGAGGTGGGACTCTTGAAGACAGCAAATTGATGGATCTTGTTTTCTGACCCAATCTGCAGTTCTTTTTCTTTTGATTGGTGAATTGAGTCCATTAATATTTATGGCTATTATAGAGAGGTATATAGTATTTCCTATCATTTTATACTTTCCTAAGTTATTCTTCTTACCTTCCCTCCTGTGTTTACTAAGTTGGTCTCCTAATGATATATATCTGATCTGAAACCCTGTTCTTGACTGTTTTTCTTCAGATTGTATTCCCGCTCTTAACATTCTTTGTAATGCTGTCTCATTGTTTATGAATTCATTTAATTTTTCTTTACTATTAAAAATTTTATTTTCTCCCTCGAATGTGAATGCTAGCTTTGCTTGATATACCAGTCTGGGCTAGCAATTGTTGGTTCTCAGGGCTCAGATGGTACTTTCCCAGGCTTTCCTTGCATTCAGTCTGTGTGGAGAGATCTGCAGTGATTCTATTTTTTCCCCTTGTAGTATAGCTCCTTCTTTGCTTTTGCTGTGTTCAAGATTGCTTCTTTATTAAAATCTAGCATTTTTACTATAATGTGCCTTGCAGTGTTCCTCCTGGGATCTTGCTTGTTAGGTGTTCTATAAGCCTCTGTTATGTAGGTGAGATTTTTCTCTTTTAAGACTGACTGGGGAAGTTTTCAGTGATAATCTTATTGAATAAGTGTTACATTCCTTTATTCTGGTATTCCTCCCCTTTGTCCACCCCAATTATATGAAGGTTAAATTTCCTGGCACTGTCTGCTTGTTCTTGGGCTTCCCTTTGGCATGTTTTGAGTGTTTTTTCCATATCTGTAACTTTTTTTTCCAGTGCCTGCATTTTGTCTTCAGTATCTGATATTCTATTTTCCATTTCATTCATTCTATTAACTGTGGCTCCATTGTGGTTTGCGTGGAGGAAATTGAAATTTGCATGGAGAAGATTAAGCCATTTATAATTTCTATGTCATTCCTTAGAGTATTAATCTTATCTTTTAGTGAGGTGTGTACTGTATCTATTTTTGTGTGTATTTCTTGTTTGAAGGCCTGGATTTCTGTTGATAGCTGATACCTTTGTTCTTTAAATTTCTGATCTATTTCTCATTTTAATGCTTGAGTCATTGCCTCTATCATCTCTGGGATGTAGCATTTGTCTTCCATTTCTTTTTCACTCCCACTGGAATTCTCCCCTGTATGGTTGCTGGCTTTTGATTCTGATTTACTATCTTGGCTGTTGATGAATTTTGTACCTTTTCCGCTGTGATTTTCACATGTGGATTCAGGAATTGTTGGAGACAAATTCCAAGCCCTGATTGTTTCAGTCACCTGGTGGCTACCTTTGCTTGGTTCTGGATTTGTTACTGGATCAATTGTTGGAGCTTGCTCTCAGCACTGGGCTGGTTGAGAGTATTTTACCTGGTCCAAGGTTCTGTTGTGAGAGGGGCTGCTTTCCAGCTGCTGGTCTGACTCACATAAGGCTTACTCCTGTTAGTTTGTGGTAGGTAGACACACTCTGCCCTCTGTTAGGGTGTGTACTCAGATCCTGACCAGTCAGAGGCAGGCAGTTAAGATGGCTAGGGTTCCAGCTTATCCTGGTACTGGTTGGGAGCTGTCCAGCAGTGCTGTGGCAGATGGCTGGTTTTGTGCATTGTAGGTTGCTGTTCAACACCATGTTCCGGTTCATTGAGATGACTGTGGGCTATACTGGATGGTGGTGCTGGCTGGGTATGTGTTTCATACCACTGTTTATGCTGTCCCGTTTGGTGTTGTGGGGTCTGGGGTTCCTCTCAACTGCACCCCCCCACCCGCAACCTGCTTCTGCGGGCCAGCTCAGGGAGAGTTAGGGTCCCACTGTCATTCTGGGGTCCTTTGTTTTACCACTGCTACCATCTCAGCCACCTCTGCTGTTCCGGGCTAGGTTGCTTACATGAGCCTGTGTAGAGAGGCACCACACCACACGGCACGTCTGGGGTCTTTCACTGCCCCCACCGCAGTCACTGCTGTACCGAGCTGGGTTGGGTTGCTTCAATGGACTTGGGGGGGGGGGTGAAGAGGCACCAGGGGCCTAGGGTCATTTGCTGCCACCCCAGGCTGGGTTGGACCCCTTATGCAGGCCGGTGCAGGGAGGCACTGTGCCCCACAGCAAGTCTGGGGTCGCCAAGGCTGGGCCTGATGCTTAGGAGGGTGGATGCAGAAAGGTGCTGTATCTCGCTGGGAGACTGGGGATATTTGCTGCAGCCACTGCTGTGGCCTCTGCCCCGGGCTGGGCTGGGCTGTTATCACAGGCAGATGTGATGAGGCTCTGTGCTGTGCCTCTGGAGTGTTCAGCATTGCCGCTGTGGCCACTGCTGTTGCTGGCTCTTGCTCAGGGTTAGGCTGGGCTGTTTATGTCCGCCAACCCAAGGCGCTGTGCCCTGGGGGTCTTCGTGGAGGTTCTGCATTCCATGTTTTCTGTTTGTGTTCTCAGGATCGGCATTGGCTCTTGGGAGTCTTCCGGGAGTCTTGGGAGGCTTGTGGCTCTGTGGTCCCTGGTGGGTCCTGAGCCGGGCCACCTGAGCGGCTCAGCAGGGAGCCCTGCTGCTGGAGCAGCTCAGCTTGGAGCCCTGGCAGGCAGCAAGGGGCAGGGGAAGGGTCTTCCTACTCCACTGTCTTTGTGCAGGTTCTGGAGTTTTTCCTTTTCCTTTTTCTTTTTTTTTTTTCACTTCCTGTATCTCTCTGAGTAATCGCCTTTTTTCTTGTTGTCAGTCTCTTGAAGAAACGGAACATTAAAACTCGAACTCTCTATTAGGTTGGAGCGAGCTGTGGTGTTTCCCTACTGTTCTGTGTCCATTTTGGCCCCGCTTCGTGAACAGCTCTTTAACGCTACCACACTGGTACCATTGGAAAGAGTACTTAAACCACAGAATTGGCAACCATCCTACAAATGAGCATTTTTGTTTGGTTTATGTTTCATGTTTCATTCGATTTATGTGCATAGCCTGTCATTAAATATCTATGAGCACATATTTCTTCATGTGGAGTGTAGTCCATGTTTGGCCTGAAAATTACATTTATTTGTTCTTGGAAAACTTCTGCTAATATTAAGAATACTGTAATTTAGAAAATTAATTTTGTGGTTGGTCAGATGTGACTTTAAATCCTTGTTCTTCTGCAGGTTATATAATCTTGGACAATTTGTTTAAAATTCATTAACCATTCACCTATAATTTATAGATATGTTAATTATCTCTGTAAGTAAAAAATGGGTCTTTTATTTACCCTGAGGAGAATCAGTACCTTACTTCCAGCATTATAGTTCAGGCCAAGAAATGCTGAGTAGGAAATATTCCAACCATCAACAGTATAATGAAACTGTTCAATGTAGAGAAATTATCCAGGAGCGGAATATATACCTATAATCCCAGTACTCAGGAGGTTGAAATATAAGGATCTTGAGTTTGAGGTCAGCTAGGGGCTAACTAGTGGCTCAAACCTTAGCTACTTTGGAGACAGAGATTGAGAGATTGCAGTTCCAGGCCAGCCTGGGCAAAAATGTTCATGAGACTCTATGTTAAGCAATGGCTGAGCATCATTGTATATGTCATCTCTAGCTATGCAGGGAAGCACAAATAGGAAGATTACAATCCATGCTAGTCATTGCATAAAGTGAGATCTTATCTCAAAAATGAGGAACATAGAAGGGCTGGCAGAGTGGCTCAAGTTTTAGACTACCTGCTTAACATGCAAGCCCTTAAGTTCAAATTCCAGTATTCAACATCCCTCAAACCCAGAAAATGTAGAAAAATTAAACAAGTTGGGAAACAATTTATGTTTAATCTTTTTCTATAGTAGTAAAAATGTTCATGACCCTATAATTAGAGTAGTCTAGGACCTTTGTTTGGGCCAAATATTTTATTTGTGCTCTGCTTAGTATATTTAGCTCAAAGATCCATATAAAGAATAAAATGAACTGAGTGCTGGTGGCTCATGCCTGTAATCCTAGCTAATAAGGAGGCTGAGATCTGAGTCATGGCTCAAAGTCAGTCTTGGCAGGAATGTCCATGAGTCTCTTATCTCCAATAAACCACAAGAAAACCAGAAGTGTTGCTGTGGCCCAAATAGTAGAGCTCTAGCCTTGAGCTGAAGAGCAGAGGGACGCACCCAGCCCCAACCCCAGAGTTTAAGCCCCACTACCGTCCAAAAAAATAAAACCAGAAATGAAATGAAATGATATCTACAAGTTCTAACATAATGTGAGACACACGGAGAGTTTTGGCAAATTTCTGCTATGCTTCATCCACTGTTGCATAAGAAATCAAATAAATTTATGTTTCTAACATTTATTACAAAAGCATCATGAGAAATGGGTTGGTAAAAGATACATGATAGTATTTGTTGAAAGAAACCACCAGGAAGAATAGTTAATTGTAACTCAGTTATGTTGAGCCTCATCAGAAATAAAGGTGATAATTGTGATGTTTTTCATTGATGCCAATAGCCAGCAATGTTAATTAAGCAGAACAATCCTTTGCCCAGGTGGACTTCACATTCTAAAATTACCTGGTTTTCAAATTACTGGAGCCCAACATCAGGCTTTTATAAGCATTTGTACCCTGCTGATAATCAAAATCCTTACTCTGTCCAATTTTTTTAACTTTATTTTAATTTTGCTGATTCAGGAGCTTGAACTCTGGACTTGGGTGCTGTTCCTGAGCTCCTTTTTGCTCAAGGCTAGCACATTTAAGCCATAGCACCACTCTAGCTTTTTCTGTAATTAATTGGAGAAAAAAGTCTCACAGATTTTGTCCATTTGGCGTTGAACCTCAATCCTCAGATCTTAGCCTCCTGAAAAGCTAGGAGTACAGATGTTAGCCACCAGCACCTGGGAAAAACAAATATTCAAGTTGTTCAATATGTATGACATTAATCAAGGATCATCATATGGCCTTTAATATGAGTACTTCTGGGCTTTCTGTTGGTGGTACAGGTGATACAATATCAAATCTTCAGAAGTCTAAACAGTTTTGATCTGTCAAGAAGGAGGGGAAGCTCCGGGAGAAGGCCTGGAATGGTAAAAGAAATGTGACTGCCAGGAAAATCAAATCACAACAAAACAAAACAAAATGCATTCAAGAAGACCACTTGGCTTAAAGTGGCATACAGAGAAGTCTACTGTGTTTCCTTAAAAGAACTAATTATCTCTTTCTCCACACTAGTCTTCATGGACATGTTGTCTATTCTTCAAACCTTGCAAGGTTCTTTATTGAAACTTGTTTATTTCCCCCCCCCACAAGCTTTTATTTTGCATTATGGAGAGAGGTTTCCAATTGCTAACCCTTATTTGAACACACACATACATATGTAGGAAGAGTGGAGATCAGATCACCGTTACTGTTGTTGCTGATGTTGTTTTGTCAAATACATATTGAAGTTGCTCACTAACTGGATGGGGTGAATACTTCCCTATATTTTTTTTTAGCCCATTCTGTAGTATTGGAAGTAGAATAGTCATTCAATACCTAGTCTCTATTTCTTCCATTAAAACAAAACTGTATTTACTGCCCATGAGATAGACACATAATTGTATGGAATTTCCAAGGATGGACACACAACAGTATGGAATTTCCAGGGAAGTATGGAAGGGTTTCACAGCCTCTGAGTTCTTTTTTTCCTGAGTTGACTGTACTGAAATAAGATACCTTGAACTCCAGAAACTACTTTTGTCCAGAAAGCAGCTTTGAAAACAGAAGCAATGTAGGAAAGATATTTTTAGCAGGAAACTAGGAATTAGGTGGCTGAGTAATGCATCAAATCATTATGTGAGGCAGACAGCCTATCAACCATGTGTTTGTATCTCAGCTGGTTTGCAACCCAACTAATCTTAATTTATATAATCCTAATATCCATTTTTAAACTGCTAAGCACTGTTACTTTTAATTTTTAACAATAAGGAGTTTGGTTCAAGTGATTCCCACTACCAGCTTTGTGAACATCCATACCACTCTTACAAGAAATATTTTCATAATTTTAATGTAGGCTTTCATTCAGACAGATAGCTAATTTATTTATGTTTATTTGAGTCAAATTTTCAACTTTCATCAATGCATTTTTTAGTATTTCAAATAAACAAAATGTAGCTATTAGTAAACATTTGATTCTGATTCAGGAAAACTTTTCATTAAAGTTTAATTTTATTATACTAAGTACATTTAACATAAGATCTAATCTTTTAACAGACTATTAAGAATACAGTACAGTATATTTAACTATGGGGGCATTATTATGTACTAGACATCTGTAACTCATTTATCTTCAATAACTGAAGCTTTTGCCTGTTTCTATTCCCATAGTTTTTAGTAACTGTCATTCAACTCTGATCTTATGGGTTTGGCTACTTTAAATACCACGTATAAAGAAATCCACATACTCTTTGTCCTTTTGCAACTGGCTTATTTTGCTTAGTAAGATATTTTCAACTTTCTTCTGTACTGTTGCAATCATGTTGCAGATTTCTTTTCTTTTGTACAGCAACATAATATTTCCTCCTAAGTATGTGATATACTTTCTTTTTCCATCCATCTATTGAGGGGCAACATGTTGTTTTCACAACCTAATAATTGTAAATAATGCTGCAGATAACCTGGGAGTGAAAAATCTCTTCACAATCTTGTTGTCGCCCATATTTTACTCTGTACTTCTATGAGATTTGTTGTTTGGCTTCCATATTTCCATATTTAACTTATTCACCTAATGTCCTTCAGGCTTATCCCTGTTGCCATAAGTGACAAAAACCTGTATTTTGTAGCTGAATAATGTTCTATGCTGCATATAGAGTACATTTCTTTGTTCACTTGTGAAGAAACACTGCAGATAGTATTGCAATCCACATAAAACTACAGGTTTGTCATCAATAAACTTTTTTCCTCTTTGGGGGATGATGGGTTACATAATAGTTTTATTTCTGCTTTATTGGAAATCTAACAGTCTCTCAAAATGACTCTACATCAGAACACATTCCTATAAACAGTAAATGAGAGTTAGTGTTGTTTTCTAAATTCTTATCAGCATTTTTTGTCTTTTTCATATTTTTATTTTTGACAGTCCTAGGGCTTGAACTCAGGGCCTGGGCTCTGCCCCTGAGCATTTTTTGCTTAAGGATAGCACTCTACCACTTGGGCCACTTGTACCACTTCTGGCTTTTTCTGTTTAGGTGGTAGTGAGGAATCAAGGCATCATTCATGCTGGGCAAGCACTCTACAACTAAGTCACATTCCCAACCCTTGTCTTTTTGATAATTGTGATTCTAACTGGAATAAGATGAGAATTCATTGTTTGTATTATAAATTTCATACTGATTAGTGACGTTGAGCTCATTCTTACCATGTGCTTGTTAGACTTTTATATATTTTCATTTAAGAACTCTTTGTTCAAATCATTTGCCCATTCTTAATAGAATGTTTACTGCATTAGTGCTAAGTTGCTTAAGATTCTTATATGTTCTGGATATTAATCCCTTAATGGATAGTTTGAAAATATTTTCTCTCATTCTGTAGTTAATCCATTCACTCTGCCATTTCCTTTGCTATGCAGAAGAATCTTTCTTGGTTTGATGCAAGCTCGTTTGTCAATTTTAGCTTTTATTGGCCATGTTTTTGGAGTTACATTTTAAAAAATCTTTTTCCATACTAGTGTCTCAAAGCATTTTAGTTTCATGTTCATCTTTTTTTCTGTGGGGTGGGTATATGAGGGGAGGGTACTGAGGTCCTGGGCTCTGTCCCTGAGCTCTTTTGCTCAGGCTCTACCACTAGAGCCACAGTCCTACCACTTGAGCCACATCTCCAGCTTTTTGTGGTTAATTGCAGATAAGAGTCTCTTGTACTTTTCCTGCCCAGGCTCCTTTGAGCCATGTATGATCCTCAGATCTCAGCTTCCTGAGTAGCCAGGATTACAGATATGAGCCACTGGTGCCTAGCTTGTTCATCTTTTCTTACTCTTGAATCGCGTGTAAATCAGTGTTCTGGGGCCCTGTGAAGGAAAAGGCTGGCTGGGTAAACAATATAGTACCTCCCAAAGGTGTGGACATCCCAATCCCTGGAATTTGTGAATACATTCCATGTAATGACATAACAGAAGGGACCCTTGGAGAATGTGATTAAGGTAACAAAGACAACAGCTATGCCATGGAAAGATTCTCCCAGATTATCTGGATGGACACCATTCATATGCAAGTGTCTTAAGGTGTAGACAGTGGAAATGTGACCTACAGAGACAGGAACAGAGTGAGGCAATGGTATTGGTTTGGACATGGTAGGAGAATTTCCCAGACTTGAGCAGTTTTTAGCCATCCTTTTTATCTTTTTTTATTAAAAAATATGCTTTCTGGTCTTCTCTTTTTCTTTTCCTTTCAAACATTCCGTAATGTGAACATTGGTCCCCTAGATGATGTCGCTTACACTTTCTTCAATCTCATTTTTACCTTTTTATTCCTCAGCTTGAAAATTTTCCAGGGATTTACCTTTGAGTTTTCTGTCCTTTCTTTCTGCTTTATCAAGTTTGTTAATAAATTTCTATTTATTTTTAAATTAGATATTCTGTAGCTTGCTAGGTACTTTATTATATTGGCCATGTCATTTGGTCTATGTGTGGTTGTTATGACTTCAGTGAACATGTTTAGGGCTTTTAATTTGGATTCTCTGTCAGGTAAGTTATTTGGATTCCATTAGTGGTTATTGGTAGGGAAGTATTTTTTTATTATTTTTATAAGCTTACCTTTATTTGCACAAAAGATTTTCAGTTCAACATGTCAGATTCAAGTACTATGCATCTCGATCAGTCACCCCTTTCACTATTCTCTCCCATCTCTCCAATCCCTACCTAGTTCCATTTTCACACACACACACACACACACACACACACACACGCACAAACACATACACATGTATATATATTGAATATTATAATTGCCTTTGTCTACCCTCTTTTCCCTCCTCTCTCTTCTGGCCCATCAACATAACTCCCCTTAACAACACGTGCTTATTCTTTCTGATAGTCATGTTCACCTCTTTGTTTCTTCCTTCCTTCCTTTCTTTAAAATTTTTTTTATTATTTTTAAATAGCTGTACAAACTGGTGCTATTTAACAAAGAAATTTATGATAGAATGCATCTTGATTAGTGTCACCTCTTTCAACATTCTCACCCACCCTCGACCCAATCCTTCACTCACTTTTCTTAATTTTGCTGTATATACAATGAATACTTTTATTTTTGTCAGTTGCAGGGCTTGAACTCTGGGCCTGGGCCCTGTCACTCAGCTTTTCAGGCCAAGGCTAGTGCTCTACCATTTGGGCCACAGTGCCACTTCCGGTTTTCTGAGTGGTTTATTGGAGATAAGAGTCTCTCGGACTTTTCTGCGGGGCTGGCTTTGAACTATGACCATCAGATCTGTCTCCTGAGTAGCTAGGATTACAGGAATGAGCCACTAGCACCTGGCATCTGGCTGCAAAGAATTCTTGACATTCTTCTCCCTTCCCCACTTCATTCATCTACTCCTTTCCCCTTGTCCCACCTGCTACAGGTACCAATTTCCTGGTGCTCATTTTGTTAGGCTTTGGCCTATTCCTTCTGAAAGATTATACCATTTGAGCTCTCTGTGAAGTCTATTATACTTCAGTTAATTCATTTGTAACTACTTGCATACCTCTTAATGTGTCTACTTATAGATTTATAGGTATTCTGACTAGCACAAAGGAAGGAAATTATCCAACCTTTGTTTCTCTGGGTCTGGCTTACTTCAATTAATATAACTTTTTTTCAAGTCTTTCCATTTCCTTATGAATTGTATAATATCATTCTTTTAATTAGATAATTAAAAATTCCAATGTGTATGTATACCACATTTTCTTGATCCATTCATCTATTGAAAGGCATCTGGGCTGATTTGATATCTTGGCTATGATGAATAATGCAGTAAATGTGGTACTGTTGGCTTTATTGTAATGTTGTTTATGTTCTATTGGATAAATACGCAGAATGAGCTTTTTCAGAATTTATTAAAGGAGAGGCTGTGGTCACTAACTAAATGCTGTATTAAGTCCCTGCCATCTTCTTACTGTATAGAACATTCTTGTTCCCATCAATGTGATAGAGCCAATCCCCAGGACAACAAGCAGAAAAGATGGAACACTGGACTGGGTGATATCTAACTCCTTCCCTCCCCCAACAGCTAGAAGCTAGGATGGGGGTTTCCTCTGAAACAGGATCTAGTTTTGTGCTCACCCATAATACTGCAGCCTCTCTCAATTAGTTTCTGAGAGGATATTTGTCCATGATTTTTTTGTTTGTTTGTTTTGGTCCATTTATGGGAAGAAAGGAAGTTTCCAAGTTTTTTTTTGTTTTCTATCATTTTTCTGATCTGAACTTTTTTGTAAGGCTGAAAATGTAATGTCTTTATTTCATCAGCAAAGTAATACTAAGACCAATCCAATCACCTAATTATTTTAATTTTAGTAGGTTTACCTTATGCAATCAAAAAAAAAGATGAAGAATTTGTATTCATTTCTTTCCTTATTGACATCCTAATTTTATGGGCAGCAAGAAAGGCTCAGCTAAAAATAGATAAAGTGTATTCTCTGGTCCCTTTTCCAAACCGCTATGGACAAGTTTTGCAATTATGAATGACTGGATAGAAGTAAATGTAATCAAGATATCTTGTCTAAAACATCTCTTTTTTACCTCCTGTTTTGTGACAGACTATCTCTTCACAGCTCAGTCTGGTTCAAACTCAAGATCTTCCAATCTCTGTTTCTCAAGTGCCAGAATTCCAGGTTTGTGTCCTCCCCCTACATGACTAATAAAAAAATATTCTTTAAAGGAGGTAGACAAAATATGTCATTTTGTCAGGTATCATCTCCATTCCTCCTCTCTTATACAAGAAAGTTTTTACTGGAATATCTATGTTAAGACCAGGAATGAAAAATGCAGAAAGAGACTAGACATTGTTGAACAGCAGAACTCCATGCCTGAGAATACATGCCTTCAGATTCTCATTGTGTGAATCAACTATAAATCCCCAATTTGTTTAAGCCACTGGTAGTCTGGCAGACAAACTCAATTCCTAATAGCTACAGGGCTACAAGGGAAAATAAATAGATAAAAGGTTGAATTATGCACATTTTAGAAGATAATGTTATAAGAGCTTATTCTACAAAACTACTTCCAAGACGTTTTTCCTGCTTTTTTAGTAGAAGATTGGCAAGTTTTCACTTTCCTGTCACCTGTTACCATCTTGTTCTATTTTCCATTCTTTAGCAAAGATATTCTTCCTCCAGGAAACTATTGGAGCCTTTCACTCATTGACAATTGAGAAACTATCATTCCTTCTTCTTTCCTATTTTGTTAATTTCCTTTATTTCCAATTCTTTTCCTTTTGGCATCCTAATACTCCCCTCTTCATTTATGTTTTCTTTTTCCTTGTCTCTTATGTTTTTTTCTATCAGTTTCATTTTTACTTAATCAATGCTTTCACTGTATGTATGTATAAATATATAATACAATTTTATATATATATATATATATATATATATATCTTCCTTCTTACTACTCTAACTTATCGGATGCTTGTAGTACTAGAAATTTAGAGGATACAAAGAAGAGTCATTTTTAGCAGTTAGGGAGCATGCATAGTAACCATTGACTATGGCATTTCTAAGTATATAGTTAATGCAGGCACTGGTTAAAGCTCTTTAGAGAGAGCATTGCAATCAATGGTGTAATTCCTTTCAACAATTAACTTACTATTTCACAAAATGAACTGTAGGCAGCTGAAACATGTGTTACCATTCGGGAGGGAGAAGTTAAGAGGATGAGGGTAGACAAATGCAAAAGGAAGAATGGGTGAATTCAATCATAAAATTCAATGTACATATATGAAAATTGACCTAGATAAATTTGGAGAGATTAGGGAACATGATGGAAGGGGTGACATTAATCAAAATGCATTGTAGTCACAAACTGCCATTTTGAATTGAAACTCCTTTGTACAACTAAAGGATAATTAAAATACAATATAGCTAAAGGATAATTAAAATACAATATAGCAAAGACACATATTACGTATTTTTTTTTAAAAAAGACAAAAGGCAAATGTTTCTTGATACATGTTTGGTTCCAAAGCTTTTGTTAGAGTGACATAATACTTCTATTCAAAATACAGAAGAGCAGTGTGTTTATGTATGCATGAACATAAGTTTTAAAATATTTATCAGATGTAAAGCACTTTCCATGCATCTGCACTCGTATTAAACATACTGTGAGGTCTAAAGTGCTTTGCACTTTACCCTTATTTCTGCATTTCTTCAATAAACTTGATATTACACATTTTCCTGAACCCTCCTCCTCTCATTCTCTCTCAGTTTGAAGGTAAACTAAATAAAAATTGACACAGCCATTCACCCTCCTTTCAGTGATTTGTGTAATAAATTGATCTTGCCACAAAATAGTATTTTCAGCTCAACCAGGTTTAGAAATAACAGGGCCTCCAAATTATTTTATACCTTGCTTATAACTCCAACGTCTTTGATCAGGTTTTAAAAATAATCCATGGTTTATTACCTTAGGGTCATTTCATGACAGTAAATGTGGTTTTGCTGACATAAAACTGCCACCCAGTAACTAAATGAATATGAAACAGCTGCTTCAACTAAAAGAAATAAAACATGGTTCTGATAGCCTTGCATTCTGAAAGGAAAATGGGCAAAAAGGAAATTGAACTGACAAGGTGATCCAAACTGAAGATGGCAGACTGTTACTTCATAAATGTAGAAAAAAAAATTGACCTTTCACAATGCCTGAGATAGTTGAGCAGTATGGAATTCTAGGCTAATTTGCCTCCAGCAGACCTCTGGAAATATTTATTCTACATCAAGAAATCCTGTTGCAATAATGAATAACTAGATAAAGAGCATGGTTTGTCACTTTAGTTAAATATGGAAAGGAAAGCATCATGTTCGGTGGGGCAGCTTGTTACTCTCCTGAGGAGATATCGCCATGGATGGACCTGCTATCTTCAAGTATCTTCTTTGTCAGCTTCTTTCCTGTAATCACCATCAACAATATCATTTAACAAGGAACACACAAAGGCACCACATTCCCACATATATTCTTGGAGAAAGCCTAAGCCTGGATTAAATCTAGCTACAAACTAGGATGGGGAGTCATTCAAACCATAATAAACATTTGTGGATCAGGCATTCTGTGCCAAGCACTAGCATAAGCTCTTTCTACCCACCATCTATTTTGTGCCTTGAAATAGTGTTAGTATCTTTTACTGGATGAGCAAGTGAAGTCAGAGAAAAGTCTAAAACTCAGGATCATACCATGGGTAGCATGAATTTACAACGTATGACTCTAAATTTCTTCGTTCAACCCTAACCATTGCCACCTTAAACAAAACCCAATGAGATCTTAACTCCAGCTTTCTAACTGCTGACCTAGAAATTCAGCTGTTACCTGCTCATTTGTTCAGCTCCTCCTCACTCACTGTAATACCAGTCCTGACACTCTGCAAGGCTGAGTGCTCCTTTAAGTGAAAGGCCACATCCTAAATTTTAAGCAACAGGAAAAGGCTTGAGGTTTCTGCCTGGTATTTTTAGCAATGTGCTCCTTAGAAGGCAGGTTCTTTGTCAGCTCTACAGGACAATTACAGTTAGTCAGTTAGAAATATAATGCATTATTCTCTCCCTTTAACCATGCCGAATTTGCATTTTCTTATCACAGTGCACAGCCAGCAAGTGATCTGATTATTAAACAGGCCTGGAACCTAGCTATTGCTGACTACTATACAGAACTGTAATCTGCAAGGATTAACTCAGCCCTATCCCTTTGTGGGTGATAAGGTGCTTTTTCGTGGTCCCAGGTCATTATGTTCTTTGTATTCTGCTTGAAACTTCTTGTAACACACATAAGCTACTACTAGACCTCCTTCTTTCCCATACAGAAATAATGTAGACCTGCTTTTTTGGTCTGAGACTCCAGGAGCTCTTGGAAGCTTCAGCTTTTTTCTACTTATGCCTTCCCAGCAATTCAGGCCCTTTGAGCAAAACTAAAACAAATGAAAACGAAGCTGACAGGTTTTCATGCCCCTCCTAGGCACCTCTTCAGACTTGAAAGAGAGAAGATCCAAAATTGCTCTGGACATGGAAAGGAAATGAAAAAGCAAACAACATAATAAAGTGACTCTATTTCCTCCTGCACAGCTTGCATAATCAAACCTAGAAAATTCTTTTTTCTCTCTCTTTCTTGTTATTGTCAAGGTGATGTACTTGCTTACCTGTATTGCCGTTGTGCCTTCAAAGCTCAAATAGGGCTTCAGCTTTCTTGATGACCTGGAGTAACTTAAAGTAAGAAACAGAAGCCAACTCTTTCTCTGGAAGAATACACAGAACAGACCTAGAAGTTCTCTTGATTTATTTCTCTCCTAGGTCAACAGCCAATTTCGTGAAAGAAATATTCTTACTCTATCTAGATATGTCTTTTGCTTGAAGCAGTATCTTTCCATCTATTTATCCTAGAATTTAAGTGTATTGCTGCACTAAAACTGAAAGCCAGTGCAGTTAGGGCCTTGTGACAATCAAAGTGCCCCAATGATATTACTAAACTGAGTCAACTTCACACCTGAAGATGGCTAGCAGTAACTCTGCTAAAAATACAGAGGCTTTACCAGCAGGAAAGAACATTTACAAGGACTATGAGCAAGAACTTGTGCTCAATGGTACTTTTCTTTTAACCATAAAGAGAATCAAAAGCACTAGAGCTTTCTTCCTTAAAGGAACACAGATTAATATGAAGAAGAATGTTGAAGAATCACATTCACTTGAAGGGACAAAACTATCTGACTGAGAGGCTGGGATGCTGTTCAATGAATGTCTCTAGTGCCTGTGAATTCATAAATTCTAAAAAACCCAGAAAGCATGAAATTTGTTTCATAAAGCACTCAAAGATATGTTTATACCTGAGCAGTGCAATGGTATACCTTTAGGATCCTGAGTACAAGCCTGTAAGAAAATATTAAAACATTTGTTTCTAAATGTCCTTTAAAGTCTCGATAATAGAACCTGGATCTGAAGATTTGCTCTTATGTAGTATAAAATTCTGTATTTCTTGGATCTTCTTATAATACAAAACTTAGAATAGTGCAAACAGAAAGCCTTATGCTACTGTTACCAAAAGCTAGTTATTTACAAATAAAAGGTTTTGCGGTCAGTACCTGTGTTAAGGGGTGTCATTTTACATTATATTTGTTTGATTTTAAATACTGCAGAACAGTGTGGTCATGTGTTATTTCCAATCTATAACTTAGGTAGTGTTAGTGTTAGTTCCTTGACTGGAAGTACACCAGGCCAGAGAATTGTGTTGATTTTTATCTCTAATCAACATCAGACTCCTTGGAAGTGAATTTAGAGTAGTAATATGGCTTTCATTAATAAACTAAGTGCTTAAGATGAGCTGAGTTCAGAGGATCATTTTCATTCCTAGTGATATATTTTCAACTCCAACCTTTCTGAAATTCAAGTTGTGTTCTACTACCATATTAGTCAGTGTTATCCAGAGAAACAGAACAAATAGGGTGTGTGAGTGTGTGTGTGTGTGTGTGTGTGTGTGTGTGTGTGTGTGTGTTGATGATGTATGAAGACATCTGGAAACAGGAAAATGTCCAGGTATACTTACAGAGTGAGAGAGAGAGAGAGAGAGAGTCAGACAGACAGACAGACAGAGACAGAGACAGAGATACAGAGACAGATAGATAGGTAGACATAGATGGAGACAAAGAAAGGAAGATAAATTTTCCTTGAGTTATTGGACCATGAATGTGTGAGGCTGCCAAATTTTTTCAAGTCTACAGTAAGTAGGCTTGAGATTAGTAGCAGTAGATATCTCAGTTCCAGCTTCAAGGAAAGAGAAGAAAGAAATAAAAAGCAAGAAAGAGAAAAGAAGGGGAAAGGGAGGAAAGAAATGAAGAAGAAAGAGAAAAAAAGAAAAGAAGAAAACAAAAATGTCCCACTTCAAAACCAATGAGCAGGTGGAACTCTATCTGATTTCTATGCCTACTTGCTAGGAAGATATTCTACTGGCTAGTGAAGATCTTCTCCCAATCCGTGGACTTTCTATTGATCTTGCTAGCTATGTCCTTTGCCATGCAGAAGCTCTGCAGTTTCATTATCTACATTAATTAACTAATTCAAATGTTAAACTCATTTATAGACACCCACACAGAACATGCCGAATAATATGCAATCAAATACTCCAGTACTCCATGGCCCAATTAGTTGACAAGTAAAGCTGACTGTTGGAACCATCTGTCACAGAATTTTGACATATGTCCCACCTGATACTAAGCAAATGCTGGGATTATATTGAACTTGTCTCCAGTGATCACAAAAGTTAATGTTAGAACAGGGAAATAGATAAAAGGCCTTAGTCACATTGATTTTGTTGAAAACACTGTGATTATTTTTGTTCATGGGGTAATTAAACATTATTACAGACTATGTAGGAGGATGCTTATAGCTCTCAACTACTTCTGAACTATTGAAGTTGGCTAGTGTGGATGTAAAAGAACCTTACAATTGTGAAGGACCATATTGTACTGACTTAGTATAATTCCTATTAGCTGCTGAATGATTTTTCTCACAGATAAGGTTTTGAAATACCCTTCCTATTTCAACAGCAGAATTCTGAACTAAAGGAGATGCCATAGATAACAGTGAACCTGGGTCCAGGCCTCAAGCAGACAGGAGAGAACAAGAGGATCCCACAGCTTTTGGTAAAATGAGAAACAAAAAGTTGACACTAAGCTGAGCCAGTGGGAGTCACGTCCAGCTTGTGTGAAAATGTATTGCTAAAAGCTGTCCCAGAAGCAAAGGAAAAAAAATGAGCCATTGGAATCCTAAGAAAGGAACAGATGCTGGAGAAAATTCCCAAAAGAGAACCCAGAGAAGCTCATCATTATCCTTTATTAGTGTCATTCTTATCAGAACTGTATGTGCATATCTGAAGTCATCAAATCATATATGTATGTATATATACATGAATTAAATGGTTTATACTTTACATTGTCTTTCCTATGTCCCTTGGAATATTCTCCAATGGAAGAATGCTCCATGTCTTACTATAAGATGAATAAGACATGCCTATAAAACAGGCAAGGTTCTTAACACACAGTGCAGACTAGACAGGGGAGGAGAGCTGCAGGTCCCAGTGAATGACTTATAAAATACAAATAGAATACGATCTTAATGAGACTTTTTTCCACATATAATCCATCAAAATAGTGAATGTCAGGCCAATACATAAAATCAATAACTAGACAAAAAGAATAGATAATTTTGCTCAATGTGGTACTTCTTAAATTCTAGAAACAAATTTACTCCCCATAACGTTTTATACATACCATTGAATATAGATCCCTTTGCTGTGATTGAGGACCCTCCAAATGTATTTGAAAGTAAAGAAAATTGTAGAATCACTTCACATGTGACCTTTTCAACTGGCTTTATGATGCTATACATTTTCAGATTTAAATAGGTGATTTTGGAAGACAAACTCTAATGTATTTGCTCAGGTAAATAACTACATCAGTGTCTAAAATAGCATCCCAATGGTCATTTCCTTCTGGTAATAGCATTTTATGTACTTTATATCTCTTGTTAAACCTATATTCAGTCTTCTTTTTATTTCTTCGTATCTTATCTTGTCAGAGCAGTAGGGAATTATTTGAGCTATTAATATTTCATTCTCAGAGATATTTTTCCTCATGAGGCTGTTCATAGTTCTACTATGCATTCATAAAGTTAATCTAAAGCATAGGCAGTGAAGGAAAAAGTCTTTTCAAGAAAATCCCTATAAAATAGCAAAACTACAACAAATCAGTGGTGGCTACTACTAATCCAATACTTCAGACAGACTCCCAGTGTGTATTTAGGAAGAAGATTGGCATTTCATGGTAAAAGTAAAGCAGCTTTGGTTTTGGAATTTTTTTATAAGTTACAAATGTTGAAATTATTTAACTGTGTTTCTATGGATGGAACTTACCATGAATTCTCATAAGCAATGTATGTACCTCTATGCTGTATATTGTGGAACTTACCATGAGTTCTCATAAGCAATGTATGTATCTCTATACTCTGCATTGTGGCGCCAGACATTGTGGGTCCTTTGTATTTTGACTAACGACTATATTTGGAGATTAATTTTCTCAGCAAGTTAAGCTTTTCCGTTGCTTCTTTTCTACTGTATCTTTGCAAGACCACATGCAAGAATTAGTAAGATTAGTAAGAAGAAAAACGGCATCTGACCATTCTGAGAATACACCTACTTATATTTGATAGTCAACATAGTTGACAAATAGGTGAAATAAGCAAGCAAACAGGTAAATTCTCTTGCTTTTCTCACTCTTGAACTTTTGGATGTAAAGTGTTTGATCTTCTGTGGACAGGAGATGGTAAGGGGAATATAATGTGATCACTGATACTGATATAAGGTATATCTATTTCATGGTGGTAGAAAACAACTCTCCTATCACCAGGGGAAAGAATAACTCAGTCAGAGGAAGAGACATTTAATTTTTCAGGATTTCTCAGGACCCTTCTTCACAAGGGGTAATGCCTTGGTTTTGCTCTTTGAAGTTGTATCAAGCACTGAAACCTGACTGCTTGGTCTCCCAAACCCCACCAGATATGTGTGACCATGATTTCATTCCCATCCCTTGAATGTTGCTAACAAGTCTACTGGAGAAACATCATTTGTACTTTCCATGTAGCATAACCATGTGCACACATCCCATGCCCACACACCTAAATAGTTTACCTACCCATTTCTGTAGCCTTTGGTCAGTTGTAAGAAGCAGAGTAATTCCACCCAGAAGGAAGCATACCCAAGCAGGAAAATTTGAGCCAAGTGTCCTCAAACAGTTTCTCCCCATTGACTCATTCATGCTAACAATCAAATGTTAGGAACCATTCCTGTTTGTACTCTTCAACCATTTAGGCACTGCTTTGTTAACATTAACAACTGCAAACATTTTCCTTTATTTTTATTATCTTTAAGTAGTTGTATAAAGTAATTCAGCATGTCCATTTATGATTAAATTGTCCTTGATCAATATTGTCCTTTCCATTTTGTCTTATGTGTCAGCTAGGTATTGACTGATTTTCCCTTGAAAATAATGATGACCTTAAAAGCTTTGGAATTTAGTTATTTTTAAATTTAACACAGATTATGTAGCCCATATGATCGTATATGTTCATTGTTAATTACTCAGGGGACATTGTTTATGAAGTGAATGATACTATTCATGTATACCCTATGATTGGATATATACCTGAAGTAATTTATATTACTTCTTGAACACATTCTGATCACTCATAATTCAATGACTAGAGTTATGATAGAGGGTGAAAATGGAGTTTGTGTTATCACTAATACATTTTATTGTACTTGGATTAAGGTCTTGTGCAAAATGAAAAGGTCATTACAGAAATGTAAGAGAAAATTGTCTGGATTTCTAAGGCTGATCCTGATGGTTTATGGAATTCATTTAGCTGGCTGGGTTCTGCTGGGGAGAGCAGTCAATATACCAAGGTATTCTCTGCTATTACTTGCAGCTCTGGTACTAAATGTCTTAATTGAATGACATGTAAAATAAATAGATGGACTTGGTTTTACCTTATGCTATTCATATTAATGAGAATGGACAACAGAATGACATGCAAATTAGAAATATATCAGAAGCCAAAACTGACTAATACTGACAGACAAACTGCTAGAAGATAATTCTTCAGGATGCTGCTATATTTTTGTGTGTCTTGACAGGAAAGCAATAACTACACTTTATTTATTCTTTTTTTTGGGTCCGGTTGTGGGGCCTGAACTCTGGGCCTGGGCGCTGTCCCTCAGCTCTTCAGCTCAAGGCAAGCGCTCTACCACTTGAGCCAGAGCACCACTTCTGGCTTTTTTCTTTTTGCTTATGTGGTACTGAGGAATCAAACCCAGGGCCTCAGGCATGCAAGGCAAGAGCTCTACCACTGAGCCAACTTCCCAGCCCCTAACTACACTTTATTATACGCTATCATTTTAAAGATACTCACAAGACCCTATGTTGGAAATGAACTTTACAACTTTGTTGGGGTGGGGAGGAGTGAGGAAGGGAAGGGAGGGAAGGGATAGTCGAAAAAATAGAGGGGTAACAGTGTTTGACAAGAAATGTACTCATAATCTTACTCATGTAACTGTAACCCCTCTGTACAGCATCTTTGCAATAAAATAAAATTTAGAAAAGAGGTTTATATAGAGATCAAACCTGGAAAATACATTGTATTTCTATACTCATTAAAAAATGCTTACTGTGAAAAGAACAGGCATATTTATGCCTACTATAAAATGTTAGGATCCTACATTGTGGTCTCTCTGTCTAATAAAAACCATAATAGGCTCTTTTCTAGCTCTCTTCTAACTCTTTCCCAGCTCTCTCTCTCTTTCCCAGCTCTGTTTCCCAGGCCTTTCCCAGCTGTGTGGAGGGTCAACGTGGCCTGGTGCCAGCCAGAACGATGAATAAACCTACCCCTTACCTGAATACCACCTTTGTGGGGCTGTTCTTACTTGGCTAACTCTTTATAAAAACCTAACATTAATGGTGCTGTGACTTGGATAAAGGGCTTAAAGTCAGGATAGGTGGGATTCCTCTCTGTTTGTTTTTTTTCTTTTTGTCCTCTTTCTGTTTGTTTTTTCCCTTTTTGCTCTGAGGAATACCCACAGTTCTGACGGCCTTTTGCGAACCCATCTGTCTGCTGTGGACACAGCACATCGATACCATTGCTGGCTTTCACATTCACACCACTTCTCTACTCTGGTGAGTGAAACTACTCTCTTATGATTCTCTGTTGCTCAGGCTCTGTCCAGACGTGGCCCATGCAAGAGAGCTCCTACAGCCTTTAGCTGAAAAGCCGGTCACATCTGAAGCCGAGGACTCTTGGTTTTGGGGGCTTGGCCATTTCTCTCTAGAGGGCTCTGGGGGAAGTCGGGACGTCACCTCTGCCTGGTTAACTCTCCTTCACTCACCAGACTGACTCTCCTACACATTTAATAGGGTGCTGCGAATCACGCCCAAGCAGTGAAACCTCTTTGAAATGCCTCCTGCAGTCCCTGGAAAGCCAGAATGCCTCATTTTTATGCCATTCTCAGATGTAGACAGTTTTTGCCACTGCAATGGTAAATGGTCAGAAATCTGTTTACTTTCAGGCTCTCTTTGCTCTCTCTCTCTGCCATTTATGTCCAACTTTTCCTATCTTTCCCTTTCTCTTTTCTACATTTCGGCTTGTGCCCTGAAGAGTGCGATGCAGGCTGGGTCCCAGGGACTCCCTCTAGGTTCCCTCTCAAAGGCTAGCCAATGTAGGCTTGGTCTATTTGTTCAGGGTTTCTTTGCATTCTTTCAGAAATTTGCCTCCTTGAGTTCACCATCTTGGCCACATGGTGGGTTAAGGGTTTGGCCCCATCGGGCCCTTAACCTTCCACCAAGTTTACCACTCCATCCATGTATTCTAAGGTGCCTTGGTAACAAGTTGCTCTTTTCACAGACTTTGGTAACTGAGGCCCAACCATCTGATGTGCTTTGTTAGCAAAGATGTCTAAACATTGTTGACAAAATTTTAGGATTTGAGTTTTGCCTTTTTTGTTTTGTGTTGTGTATTCTACTACTGACTGTGTGGTTCTACTGGGCATATCTGTGCTAAAATTCTCATCACATCTAATGAGTTTTGTCATTGCAGAATATTTGTTAGTCAATTCTTGATAAGAACCAGGTAAACTCTACTTATTCTACTTGATCTCCTTGTTGCTCTAATTGGAAATAATAAAGGGCTTTTGTGGCAAAGATTGCAGTTCAAAGCCAGCCCAGGCTGAAAAATACCTAAGACTCCATCTCCCAACTAACCTCCAAAGAGCCAGGCTGGAAGCATGGCTCAAGACTCTTATCTCTAATTAACCAGCAAACACTGCAAGTGGTACTATAACTCAAAGTGGTTCAGTGCTAGCCTTGAGAAGAAGTGCTCAGGGACAGTGCCCAGGCCTTGAGTTCAAACCTCCTTGAATACCAACTGGGACAAGCCATCCCAGCAATGAGCACCTAGACTCAGCCAGTGTGGGGAACAAGGGACCATGGAGAGGAGTAAGAGGAGATGATGTCCTTCAGGTACTTTGTGCCTGCCCTTTCAAAATTAACCAGAGCCAGAGGTCAATAGAAGTAAGAAGCCTGCCCACCTAGTGTCCATACCTGTCTACCTATTAACTGGACAAGAATTTATATTCTTGCCTTTGTTACCTGACTTATCCTCTACCTAGTCACAGATGTTAGAAGTAGCCAGGGACATTTCTACCAACATTTTTCAGCCCCAAGTCCTTCCTCTTGCCAGTTATTTGCTCTCTAGTATTTTTTTTCCAGCCCCTCAATGCTTCATGAGACTTCGCCAGACTTCATCTAAGGACTTAGGCCACCAAGGCTTGTTGCTGCTTGTTGCCTTCTCTGGGAGGGAACCAAGTTCCAGCCTTTTACCCCTAATGTCAATGCCCCTTGTCAGCAGGAAGTAGCCAGAGAGAATCCGCGCCCTATTTCATGATTATGAAAAGGCTGGAATGTGAGGTCCACTCTTGGATGGCTAGCAGACTCCACCCTCTTCACAGCAAAGACTCCACCCAGTACCTGCGTTACCTAGGCAACTGGCACACCTGGAAGAGGTCACATCTTCATCCAATGAGGTCACATCTGAATTTGATGTGGCCACACCTTTCTCTGCCCATACCCTAGATAAGGCCAAGCCCAGGCCCAGATGCCCTTTTTTCTAGCTCTTTTCTAGCTCTTTCCCAGCTCTGTCTTTCCCAGCTCCCTTTCCCAGGCCTTTCCCAGCTGTGTGGAGGGCCAATGTGGCCTGGTGCCAGCCAGAATGATGAATAAACCTACCCCTCACCAAAATGAAAAAAAAAAACAAAAACAAAAACAAACAACAACAAAAAAATAACAGGTGCCCAGGCTTTCTGACCCTCAACAATAAGCCTGTGAAAATGGGTCTTGGTACATAGTACAGAGAACACAGACACCTGAGCCTTTACTATTATCATTAGTTCTTTTTTATCTAAATTCAGGAGAATTAACTGATATCAAACCAAATTGTTAGGTTTCAGGTAAAGTTAAAATCTCAATCCCTTTTAGAATTTATAAGACTAGAATCACTTAAAATATTAGACACAGGTAGATAATGCAGCTTCTGGTACAATGGATAACCTTAATTTTCGAAGTAATTACTCAGAACACAAAATGCAGTATAGAGCTGTGCTTACTATATACTGCCTAGAGGCCTGGACAGTGTTTTAACAAAATAGGATAATGTAATATTTTACAACAGACCAGTTCTTACAAGTTGAATAAAATTTTTGCTTAAGTTTCCATCCAGTAGATGTCAGCAGTGATCTTGCTGAGCTGACATAACTGTTTTTTATTCTTTCTAAAATTATTTTCCTACCTCTTTTTAGACTTCAGAAACTCTCCTCATCATTAAGCATCAATCATTACCTAAATACTGTGGTAGAATTATAATCCATGGGAGCTAAATATAATTTGTGATAGCATGATAAATTTTCAGTGTTCAGCTTTTACATATCCAGTTGCATTAACCATGAAGAGGAAACTTCTTGCTTGTTGACAATATATCTGACATATAATGAGAGGAAACTTGAATCTCTTACTACCTCAGAGTGAAGTATTAATTTACGCTGCAATATCTTAGTAATGTTTAAGTACCTAATTTAGTCCATAAGACCTAATTTAGTCCATAAGATTGTTTTATGGGAAACAAAAATATTATTTTACTCTTTCTTGTGGGAGGATTGTGTAACTAAATCCATTAACTTTACTCTTAACCTATTATTTGTTTTGAGCTGTAAAATGAGAACAAAAATAATGTGCATCACTGATGAGTAAAAGGATTTGGAGCTAGGTATCTTTTGGTTGTTTATAAATACAAATGACTCATATGAACATTGTTTCATCTTTGTGATGTAAACAAAGACAATGGGTTGCATACACCTCTCATGAACATGTAATATAGCCAAAGCTAAACTGCTACAGGCAATGAGATTTAAGATGTTAATACAGGAACAGAATTTAGCTTTAGCTACCTAATATAGGAGATTTGGAAAAGGTTGTTTTTCACCACAGAAGTTTGAAATAGTAAAAGCATGTCAAATCTAAACACAAGCATGTTATATTTGAAGAAGAAAGAAATTTTTAAATATAGAAAACTGTTTTCTCCTTTGCTCATTTACTCTTCTTAAGATTACCTATTCCATCACTCATTTGTTGATTCTCTCTTTCTCCCTGACTCCCTCTTTTTCTCTTTCCTCACCCTTCAACTTATGTAAAATATGTTGAATATTCACTATGTTCAGCTATGTATACTAGCATTCTCTTTCATCTTTTTCCTCATTTTAATGGACAAAGCTTGTAACCATTAATTAAGTCACCACTGTATCATATTTTTGCCTTAATAATTTTGTAATCAATACATTTCATAACAAATCATATGCTATGAATCATTTTTCTATTACATAATTCTCATAGGCTTTAATAATGGAAAATCATTACACAGCTGGTAAAAACAAAACCAAGATTTGAATGAATATCCAAAGCCTCTAAATCTTTCTACCACTCTACCACTGGCCTAGAGAGTAATATTAAAATATTTATAAATTATAAAATATATTTTTGTGAAGTCAGAAATATTAATATAGAAAACTGTTATAACTTTTTTATATTCTTTTTTTTTTGCCAGTTCTAGGGCTTGAACTTAGAGCCTGGGCACTGTCCCTGAGCTTCTTTTGCTCAAGGCTAGCATTCTACCACTTGAGCCATAGCACCACATCCTTTCTGTTTATGGTGTATTGAGGAATTGAACCCAGGGCTTTAGCCATGCTAGGCAAAGACTGTACCACTAAGCCACAATCCCAGCCCTTGGTGTTCATTCTTAATCATTTAAATCTCATGGAAATTTATTCAAAGGAAAATATTGCTACAAAATATGGCTAAGGATGAAAATAGAACAATATAAATAAAAATTGTGAAAATAAGGAATTAGGATGTTTTCAGAACATCTCAATTTCCAAAGTGATAGAATAAACCAGTTGTTGTATGTGTGGAAAGAATGGGGACTAGAAGGAAGAAAGACCTTGATGATTGGGTGTGTATTAGTGTATCTGAGAGACTACATATGAATTGAAACAAGGAATAATGAAATATTTTGAAAATAGTTACATTATAAGATTAGCATTCAGATGCTATTACATATTCTATGAAATATATGATTTTGTTTAAGTTGAATGAGTAATAGTTACTTTAGTGAAAGATCTAAACCAAGAAAACCTATATGGAAAATCTTACCCATCTCTTCCAAGCGCCACTCTTGTTTTGTGCAGTGGTATATCAACAGATCATAGAGTAGAAAGAGTTGAATATTTTTAATAGTGTTGTGAGGCTAATTCTCTGTAAAGTTATTATAATGTACACAAAAAATATACTTCCCATCTTGAAACTTTGTAAAATTGGAAAAACAAATAAATCATGCATTTGTTTTCCTCCCTTATGGCTACATTACCTTTATTTTTCTATTTAATTTACATATGACATTAATAATTAACATCCTTTAGAAATGCAGTACTCAGAATTGTACATCTAGCCATGAGTTCTGTTACACTGCTGAGAAATCAGTGGATCCATAAACATTTGCATGCAAGCATGCAAGAAAGAACCAAATTAGTTTCCCTAATGCTACATACACATTGTAGCATGCCAATAGAATTTTAAATTCTAGGCCAACTTTTACAGCTCAACTTGTCATTTAGTGAATTAATTCAAGAACATCATAAACAATAAGCTGATGTCAAGCTTGTAGTCAAATAAAAGGTAAATTTGAATTAAAATTTAGCTTAGATCGTCTTTTTATTGACTGTTTCTTAAGTAATACAAAATGTGGTCTTTAAAGTATTTGGAAAATAATTAAAGTTAAAGGTTTTGGACAAAAATTCAGGTAGTTACTTTGGTAAGCAGTATGGAGGTTCCTCAAAAGACTACACATAGAGCTCCCCTATGACCCAGCAATCCTACTTTGGGCATTTACCCAAATGATCACAAACAAGGCTATACTAAAGCTACCAGCATAACTATGTTTATTACAGCATTATTTACCTTAGCTAAGATATGGAACCAACCCAGATGCCCCTTAGTAGATGAATGGTTCAAGAAAATGTGAGGAAATATATATATATATATATATATATATATATATATGAATTCTATGCCTCCATCAGAAAGAATGACACTGCCCCATTGGTTAGGAAACAGAAAGACCTGGAAAAATATATTAAGTGAAGTAAGCCAGGCCCAAAGAAACATAGGCCCCATTGTTTCCCTTATTTGCAATAACTAGTATATGTCTACGACAAGCAGAAAAACTCAAAGCTATGTACAAAAGGCTATATCAGATTATGCTAAGGGAAATGAAACACACAAGTGGTTTTATCTTTCTTGCTATTGTTTTGAATGTGTTTATAATGTACTATGTGATTTTTTTTGTTACTTTTGTATGTTCTTCCCCCATGGTGTAACTCATGTTTTTACTGTATTTGATTCCGGTACACTGCATCTTGTATATACATTTTTCTAATTTGGAGGGGAAGGGAAATAACAAAATGCTGAAATAAGGATACAGTTTTACCCATTGTAATAATGAGATGTACAAGAAACTATGTTGCAAATGAACTTTACAACTTGGGGGAGAAGATAGAGAGGTGGGGGCGAGGAGGAAGGGATGGTAGGGGAAAAACAAAGGAAGAGGTAACAAAACTCATCACTTTACTTATGTAACTGTAACCCTTCTGCACAGTATTTTAAAATAAAGTATATTTAAAAATTCAGGTACTTAAGATGAAACTTAATCACCTCATAGTGTATTTTTTAATTAATTTCACATGATTTACTTAAAAATTTTTGAGGCCTAGAATGAACATAAAACTATAATTGGTTATTCATTTAATGATATAAAAGTTATAAAAGAAGAAGAAATTTCAAAAATATATTGAAGAAAACAAGGCAGAGACAAGAAGGCATATTGGATGAATTCTTTATATAAAGTTTTGAGGCAGTTGAAATCAATTGATTAAGATAACCAGAGGAAAAAAAGCACTGAAAACACATGGTCATCTCAACTAAAACCAATTTGATAGACTCCAATCTTTTTACATAACACAATACTCATCAAAAGTAAGAACAGAGGAAACTTCATCCTGATAAAGAATATCTAAAAAACAAAACAAAGCAAAGCAAACAAAAATCCTACAGCTAACATCATACTACAAGGCAAAAGAGTAGTTTCTTTTCCTTCTAAGATCAGGAACAAGTATGTTTGCAGTCTTTACCAATTTCAATACTGGAGATTCCAGCAGAAAGAATTAATCAAGAAAAAGAAACAAAAATAGCAACCATATTGCAAAGAAGGAAAGGAAATTGTATTTGCTTGCAATTGACATAATTATATATGTGAAATACTTTAATTTTAATATTTTAATACTTTAATAATTTTAAGTAAATTTAATAAACTTAATAAATAGACTGAATGTCTATCAGAGTAAAAAGTGAGTTCAGGAATTTGAAATATATGAGATTAATAAAAAAATTTGTATTTCCATATGCTTACATTTTACAATCCAAATTTTTATAAATAATATTATTTATAATTGCAATAAAATATTCAAATATTTAAGCATAAACTAGCAGAAGGTGTAAAAAAAACAGACATGCTAAAACTAAAACAACTTACTGAAAAAAATTTAAATACCTAAACAAGATAAACATCCAATGTTTATGGATTGAGAGACTTAATAGTTAATATATCAATATGTATCAAATTAATGTAAAGATTCAAAGATAATTTTGTTTGAATTCCAGGTGATTTATTTGCAATAACTGTCTATCATTTCTGCAAAAATAATATTCACAATACTACCCACATTCACATAATATTCAGAAATATAATATTATACTTAACATATATATAATTTTAATAGTACTTCTAGTAGTCAAAAGTATCTTGAAAAATAAGAAAGTACAAGGATTAATTATTTTAATTTCAAAACTTACTAAAACTCTAGAACAGATTCAACTATATGATACACATACATCAGTGGAAAACTGAAGTCCAAAAACAAACCTATGTGTTTATGTTCAGATACACCAAGACCATTCAGTGGCGAATGAACACTGGGGAGACAAGAAGGAAATATTTACAAAATGAAAATAAATAGTTTGACAAAATTGTAACTCTGTTAGCGGGATGTTACAAACCACAAAATTCTGGCCCAGATTGTTTTAGCTAACACTGTACAATTCCTCCAAGCTGACTAGCATTGCCATACATAAGGATTGATTGTAGACTTACTATGCTGAGTCTTTCAAGAATCTCAACTTAGAACAAAGACTGTAATAGAAATGTAGTAGAAAGTGACATGTTGATTGAAAAATAAATATCACATTCTGCTTTTATTTACCTTACTTCCCTCTATTAGCTGAAATACTTCATGGTTTTGTCTTTACTCAATGATGATTATTAACAGCTAAATATATGTTACATAAATATATATGTGCTTTTACACGTGTATGAAAATGTATAATTAGACAGTATTTTATATTATTTTGTTCATATTGCATTGGATGCAGGTGAAGGTCTCTGAAGTTTCCCTCTAATAGTAGGAACTCTTTATTTATTTATTTATTTATTTTTGGTCCTGGGGCTTGAATTCAGGTCTTGGGCACTGTCTGTGATACTCTCTATGTCTCTATGTTCAAAGCTAGTGCCCTACCACTTGAGCTGCAGTATCACTCCTGGTTTTTCCTGCTTATGTGATACGGAGGAATTGAACCCAGGCCTTTGTGCATGCTAGGCAATCACTCTTTCACTAAGGTACATTCTCAGTAGGAAGTCTTAATTTAGGGTCCTTGACTTGAGTCACAGAATAAGAATTTCTGGACAAGTCATAATGGTAAGAGAACTTGGCAGAGCTTCATTGAGTAAGTGATGGGAATCTGCTTTGTTCTCCTAACTCAATGCTACTCCCTTGGCCCATTGACCACCCTCACCGGGGGTGTGGGGGGCCTCCTGGTTCTCAGGAAAACCTCACACTCAGCCTTATCTAAAAGAGCCGGACCTTCAGCATCAGGAGGATACCCCCACCTGCCAACCAGGACTGTTTATACTGGAAACCCCAAATGGGACAGTTCAGGCAATAAACCCCCAGCAGGGCAGGATAACGAATTTCCAAAAAAAAGTCTCTTCTTAGACTGTATAAAATCTTGCAACCCTCTCCCACCACTCCCCATTCTTTGTCTCTGGGACCCTGCTGGGCATTACAGAGAGTCCCTCTGCAACCATGATTAAAGCCTGTTCTGGTCTGCTGAGATCTCTGCCTTCCTTCTCTCCTTTCATTTGCTTGATCTTTCCTAACACTCATGACAAGCAGACAAGCAGACAAAAACCAGACCAATAAACAAACAGAAATGTTTGTGTTCACCTTTTAATGTTTTTGGGGGTGGGGGCAGGCATATCGCTCAGGAAAGGATTCATTCTGCCACCAAACATACTAATTCCTTGTTTAAAAAAAATAAGTTTTTATTGTGAAAATACTGTACAGAGGTATTACAGTTACATGGGCAAGGTAATGAGTACAGATATTAATTCTTGAGGTAAGGTACCTCAAGGTAGAATATAGTGCTTCTAAGTTGCCTTCATTAGGCCTCGTTTTCCTTCATTTATCCTTCCTCAATACTATGTATGTTTTTCACACTGTGTTTCATTTGTGAAATGACAGCTTTTGAATGACAGTGATAATTTCTACCAACATGCCACCTTTTATTGGTTAAGCACCATTCTTTTGTATATATTCACTGACTATAACTCACAGAAACCCTGCAAATTCCATTACTGCCCACATTATAGGATGATGAAACTGAGATATCTAGGAATATATATATGTATATGTGTGTGCATATATATATATATATATATATATATATATATATATGACTACCTTTGTAGCTGGAAGATGCAATACTGGGATGTAGTTGGGCTCCAGTTCATGTTCTCATCTTCTCTCTCTAGCCTGACCTTAAAAATTATTCTGGGAGAGCTTGAAGTCTTTCAAAAAAAAGTTTTTTTTTTATACGTTTTTTTTTTTTTTTTTTTGGGTCCGGTCATGGGGCCTGAACTCTGGGCCTGGGCACTGTCCCTCGGCTCTTCAGCTCAAGGCTAGTGCTCTACCACTTGAGCCACAGCACCACTTCTGGCTTTTTTCTTTTTGCTTATGTGGTGCTAAGGAATCGAACCCAGGGCCTCTGGCATGCAAGGCATGCGCTCTACCACTGAGCCACCTTCCCAGCCCCCCCCTCAAAAAAGTTTCTTATTTTATTTGCTTCAGGATTAAAGAAATGGAGATGTGAACTTCTTAGCTAATTCTCTTAGTTTCAGAAAAATCAAAGAAACCTTTCATTAAAATGTATTTTACTATGAAGCAGAGTGATGCAGGGATCTATGTCTATTTCTGATAGTTAATCATAATTATTTTTATTACACTTATTCATGTGCTTCAGCTTATCCATTATCCTGTGTCTAGAAAAAGTTACCCTACTAAGTAAATAAGTGATTGAATGACAAAATCCAGTGAATGATTAGGTTATTGATAAATCAAGTGACTTGTTACCACAAAATTGTGATGCTCCGATGAATAAACTATAATGTACAGAAGAAAAGTGTTATATTGTCTTCCTCTTATGGGATCTTATACAATTTTTTGTAGTTAGTACTTTAAAAATACTCCACCATGTATTCAAAATTCTTTGATTAAAAGTTGCCATTTCCCGGCTCCTCAAAAAGCAAAATATCTCCAACTAGTTTTCAGCATCGCTGATTCCTTCAGCTTCATAAAAACTTTCCCCTTTCATTAGATTTCAGTTAGTCTTTGAAGAGACACTCTAACTTTCTGGATATGCTTCCCTTTGTATCCTGTCTGCCTCTCTAGTTTGAAAGAGGAATGGAGAGGCTGCTGCAGTCCTGTGTGGCTGTAGTACTCCTCTCTGGTTCTGTGCACACAGCTGACAGAGCTGAGATGATTAAAGGATCTGGAGAATCTGTGAAGAGCCAAGCATGGATTTTTGAATGTGTGAACTACTTGTCAAAATTTCCTAGTAATTAGGAGCTGAGTGAAGAAAAAAGAAAGTGACTGCTCAGAGCCTGTTAGAATTTGAATGTTGCAGTACTCCCTTTGAGATTTTTAAATGGCCTGAATTCGTTAAGCAGTCACAAAAACTTTGTGTTCCATGAGGAGAAAAAGAGTGGGATCTGTACAGTATCTACTTTGTGGTATCTTTTTCAGATGTGAGTTACTGGTTGGAAGTGTGTGTTGGAATGGATTTCACTTGAATACCTACCAACTTAGTCTCCTCTTCCTTAAAAGATTCATCTGTTTATTTATTTGTTCCTATATTGAATTCATGTGGGCAGAAAAAACAAGAAGTTTGGCAAAAACTGGCAAAACTCATTGGCATTGGACAGGACCTTTGAGACCAGTTAGCTTGGTTAATACTTTTCTCACAATTTCTCCTATGTCACTTGGAGCTACTAAATACAAGTTTGTTTGTTGTTTGTTTGTCAGTGTTTTCAAAGGATTTTTAAAAATAATTTTATAGATTCATGTATTGAGTAAGTTCAATAAACGAATAAGCAGTGACATAATAGGCAATTACAAACATTATAAGGATTTTAGATTTGTTTAAGAGTAAATTCTTATTCATGAAGAATAAAATATTGTTGTTTTCCTAAAATAGAAAGCTGGATTTCAACAAAACTTAATAAAATAAGGCACGATGTTTAATAGGCAAAATTCACATCGAAGATTAGTTAATACAAGATTACAATGCTTTGATGTCTTGGAGGGGTTGGAAGCATTCAAAGTAGTTTAAGCATTCTTTTAAAGGAATTTACCATTATAAGGTAACATTTAAATTTGTTACAATAAACTATATCTTATCCAGAAAATAAAACTTTATTCTTGAATTATATTGCTGAATTGCACTTATTTTTAATATTAGGCTTTAATTATATACTTAACTCAAAAGATTTTGAATAGAGAAATTAAGAAATCAGCTCATAGACATCTGACCAAAGTAAAATACCTCAACTTGCCTCTTCAGAAAATTGCTGTGGACAGATAAACTGATAATTTAAAATTAACTTGAAACTGAAATGTTCTAATTAAATACTGAAATACTCATTTCCCAGATATTGCTAAACTTTTCTAAAACAATATTTAAATGAATTGCCATTTTTCTTTCACAGTATTTTTTTTCTTGCTATTGTTTTTAATGTATTTATAAGGTACCAAGTGATTTTTTTTGTTGCTTTGTGTGTCCCTCCCACACTGTATAACCCCTGTATTCACTGTATTTGATGTTGGTATAATTTGTGGAGTGGAAGGGAAAAAACAAATTGTTTAAATAGGGATACAGGTGGACCCATTGCAACAATATGTATAAGACGCTATGTGGAAAAAGGAACTTTACAATTTAGGCCAGGGGGTAAGGGTGTGGGGGTGAGGGTGGGGATGTAGTCGTGGAGATTGGTGGGAAAGGATGGTAGGGGAAAAACAAAGGAGGACGCAACAATGCTTGATAAGAAATGCACTCATTTCCATGCTCATGTGATTGTAACCCCTCTGTACAGTATTTTCACAATTAAAAAAACTCATTAAGAAAAAGAGTCTCATAGACTTTCCTACCCAGGCTAGCTTTAAACTGTGATCCTCAGATCTCAGCCTTTGCAGAGGTAAGATTACAGGTCTGAGCCACCAGCTCCCAGCTTTTATTTTTATCTTTTTGTACATTTTTTATTGTAAAAATGCTATACAGAGGGGTCTCAGTTACATGAGCAAGGTAATGAGTACATTTCCTACTGATCATTGTTGCCTCCTCCTTTGTTTTCCCCCTACCATCTCTTCCCTCCCACCTCCACAACTCCCCACCTTTATAAACCCCCCCCCAGTTGTAAAATTTCTTTTCAACATAGTGTTTTGTATATCTCATTGTTACAACCGGTCAACCTCTATCCTTATTTAAGCATTTTGGTTTTTATTCCTTCCCCTCCCCAAATCAGAGAAGTGTATATACAAGATGCAGGGCACCAACACCAAATACAGTGAAAACAGGAGTCATACCTTGGGGGAGGAACATACAAAGCAACAAAAAAAAATCACATGGTACATTATAAATATGTTAGAAACAATAACAAGAAAAAAAAGATATTTCTGTCCCTATCTTGGGGTTCATTTTGCTTAACATCATCTTATATGGTCATATGTACATAGCTTTTGGCCTTCTCTGCTTGTCCTACACATGTACTAGTTATTGCAATTAAGAGAAACAATGGGACCTATGTTTTTTGGGCCTGGCTTACTTCACTTACTATAATTTTTTCCAAGTCTTTCCATTTCCTAACAAATGGGGCAATGTCATTCTTTCTGATGGAGGCATAGAATCCCCTGTGACCCAGCAATCCACTTTTGGGCTTTGACCCAAACGATCACAAACAAGGCCATACTAAGGTTGCCAGCACAACTATGTTTATTGAAGCATTATTTACCATAGCTAAGATATATATATCTTAGCTATAGATAGGTAGATAGCTAGATAGCTAGCTAGATAGCTAGATTTCCAGGCTATGCTAGTCTAGTCTAGAGCTGATTTTCTGACTCAGCTTCTCAAGTAATTACCTAGATACTTGCTTGTTTGAAAAACACATATGATCTTATATCATTTTTACTAGAATTTCAATATCCATGAGTTCTCCATATTTGATATTTAAAGAGAACTTAATATAGAAATATATACTTAATCATGTGTTTTGTTTTAATGTAAAAATGCAAATGTTTATAAACTATCTGGCTTTCATTTACCAATGTTCAATCATAAAATTGAAGATTAGAGTTAATTTGGATTTGTCACTTAGAAGATTATTAATTGATCAAACAGGAACAATACATGAGTTGATCAAACAGGAATAGTTCAAATGAATTTAAAATTAGATAAAGATGAATTCTTCCAATCTTATTTTTTCCATTGGATGACAAGTCAAAAAAAATAATTTGTTGGAGGCGACAAGATGGCGGAGGAGAAGCTGGAATCTGAACAAGCTCTCGCATAGAAAGCAGTTTTAGAGTTCCAGTGAACAGTCCTAAGCCAGAGAAACAGACCAAGTGTGCCATCACAGGACAGAGAGTTAGACAAGTGAGAGAAAGCCAAGGCAAGAATACACATCTGAGCACCAGCCAGCAACCGCCGGGGGCGGCGGCGGCAGGGTCGCGGTGGAGACCACAGCCAGGCTATCGGCGGCGGCAGGGTCGCGGTGGATGGAGATGGCAGCAGCAGGGTCGCTGTGGAGACCGCCCCGGGGCTATACCTGAGCTCTGAGAGTCCGGGACGAAGGAGCCAGACGCAGCGGGCTAGCGGATTCTACTCAATACCAGCAAGAACCGACAAGGAGCAGACAGCTTCATCCTGCAGTTTGCAGACCAGAGACGACCCAGGATCCAAGACTCGGCGTGAGTAGAAGCCCGACATCCTCACTCCTTCTCAGGGAGCAGAGGAGGGAAGGCCA